>NC_135672.1:4258444-4419133 GCF_964188315.1 Podarcis muralis | reverse complement strand
ATATATCACAGAAGGGATGTAACCTAAGACCACCCCCCAGATACATCATACCGACATCACAGAAGGGGCAGTCTACAACAGAAATCTGAGTGCATTGTTCATCTCCTGTCTGGCAGGTTACCTGTCAATGGTCACTTGATTGGATGCCCTGGGGAGCCTGGCCAGTCTTTTGTAATGATAAATCCTTAGTTCCTGAGCCAGGTCACAGGCTCACACCCTATTAAAACACAGACAGACATGCCCTTAAGACATAATTTGTGAATGAAAAGACGATGGGGAGGCTTTTCCATTTTCCTCTGACCTTGCAGAGAAAACATTTGGTCAGTTTGGGACAGTTTGGGAATCAAAAATGGTTCCAGGTCGGTCCTCCGGTGTTGATCCATGTATGTGCTTGGTTGGCACATTTATTATATATCTAAGACCTTAAAATTCTTATCACAGGCTCACATCTCTCACCTGTCTGCAGAAAGGTGAGCGAGGGACACAGATTCATTGCATCCGCTTTGAGAAACAGCAAAAGTCGGTCCCCTCAAAAAAACCCCGAACTACTCTATTATTCTTTTAGAAGTATATTTAAACAAGCACATTCACAATCCAGGAAATGGTCCTTGCAATTGATCTCTCTTTTTTAAAAAAGGGACTTCCCTACCCCCCAAAAGTCCCTTCTTGCCAGCACACATGGAAATCGAGAGCTTTTCAGCCTCAAAGTTTGTTGGCACATTTTGATAGGCTTCTGGGAACTCCCCTCTGGAATATCCCTCAGTCCGGGAAGGAATACGAGGACAACGGGAGGGCAAGGGAGAGGAGGAGGAAAGATATTTCAGAGAAAGTTAAGAGCATGTGGCTGTCAACAGCCAAATCCCATAGCAGCTGAGAATCCAGTTTCAATCAGGAATGGAAGCACAACGTTGGTTCCTATTGCATTTCATGGCAATTCCACACCGTACTTGTGTCTTCCTCCACAAAGAATCTGTAGTTCAGGGCGCTGAGAGGGGTCAGGAAATGCCCTCCCTCCTCCTTGCTCCCCTCAGGGAACTTCAATCCCCAGAGTTCCTGGAAAGGATTAGCTGTTAAACCGGGAACCGCAGTTCTGAGAAGGGGAATAGGGGTCTCCGAACAACTCTCAACATCAAAAAAACTGAGATCATGGCCACTGGTCCCATCACCTCCTGGCAAATAGAAGGGGAAGAAATGGAGGCAGTGAGAAATTTTACTTTCTTGGGCTCCATGATCACTGCAGATGGTGACAGCAGTCACGAAATTAAAAGACGCCTACTTCATGGGAGAAAAGCAATGACAAGCCTAGACAGCATCTTGAGAAGTAGAGACGTCACCTTGCCAACAAAGGTTCGTATAGTTAAAGCCATGGTCTTCCCAGTAGTGATGTATGGAAGTGAGAGCTGGACCATAAAGAAGGCTGATCACCGAAGAATGGATGCTTTTGAATTCTGGTGCTGGAGGAGACTCTTGAGAGTCTCATGGACTGCAAGAAGATCCAACCTCTCCATTCTGAAGGAAATCAGCCCTGAGTGCTCACTGGAAGGACAGATCGTGAAGCTGAGGCTCCAAGACTTTGGCCACCTCATGAGAAGAGAAGACTCCCTGGAGAAGACCCTGATGTTGGGAAAGATGGAGGGCACAAGGAGAAGGGGACGACAGAGGGCGAGATGGTGGGACAGTGTTCTCGAAGCGACCAGCATGAGTTTGACCAAACTGCGGGAGGCAGTGGAAGACAGGAGTGCCTGGCGTGCTCTGGTCCAGGGGTCACAAAGAGACGGACACGACTAAACAACAACAACAAACAACAACAACTCCCAGCGCCCGCAACAAACTACAGTTCCCCAGGATGCTTTGGGGAGGAAACCAGGACTTTTCAAAGCAGAGCAATACTGCTTTAAATGCACAGTGCAGAAGGGGGCTTGATTCACAGCTGCCAGAACCGTTCTCTTTGGGCGTTCCCACTTCTCCGAATTTTGCGGAGCATCTCTCCCATGAAAGGTTGTGTCCATAAAAACAGGTGTTTAGGGCATGGGTAGGCAAACTAAGGCCCAGGGGCCGGATCCGGCCCAATCGCCTTCTCAATCTGGCCTGCGGGCAGTCAAAGAATCAGCGTGTTTTTACATGAGTAGAATGTGTCCTTTTATTTAAAATGCACCTCTGGGTTATTTGTGGGGCATAGGAATTCGTTCATCCCCCCCAAAAAAAAATATAGTCTGGCCCCCCACAAGGTCTGAGGGACAGTGGACCTGCTGAAAAAGTTTGCTGACCCCTGATTTAGGGTAATATATGCATCCAATCACATATTCGTGTTGTTTTTAATTTCATTTATGAATTGCTTCCTCTGAAGCGATTTCAAAACACACACAAAAACTTTTGCATTAGAACCTGCATGGTCATGTAGGCAAAAATGTATTTGAGGAATGTACATAAAATTTGTTAAAACACAAGACATGGCTTGCAATAAATACGTTAAGCGGGCATATGAAGATATTTGCATTAAACATACGGGGAAGGTTTTTAATGTTTGATGTCTTACTGTGTTTTAATTTGTGGGGGGAAAGGGAGTGTGGCCTGAGAAGTGTTCTGAGGGCCAGACCGGGGATTCTGAGGGCCACATCCGAGGTTCCCTTGCCAACCCAGCCAATTCAAGAGGACACGCTTCAGAAGACCTGGGACAGGACTCGTTGTGTCCCAAAATTGCTAAAAAATAATAATAAAATCCCACCAGGATCCCATCAAAAGCACAACACTTTATGGTGAGAGAATAGATTATCAAACGGAGGCAGTGCTAGAAAAGTTTATTATTATTATTATTATCTTTAAAAAATACATGTATTTCCAGCTAGTGGTCTGAACAGAGTTCTGCACGTAAAAGTACAGGCAGATTTTGCCCAAGCGAAATAATTCCCCGTAAGATCCAGGCCCCAAACCACTTACAAAAAAACCCCAAAGAGGTTTAATGGCAGGAAGAGGCTCCTTTCAACCCTACCCCCCAAATCACAAGTCCGAGAGAGTCCTAAAAACTGATTAAAACTCACATCGGCTTCTGAAGCAAGAATTTTTTTAGCTGGAACAGGTAGGGCGGAGGCGCATGCCCAATATCAAGTGGCAGGGAGTTCCAAAGCGTGAGCTCAGGACCGATTTCTTACAATTATTGGGCAGCACCTGTTGTGGCAGTGCCAGTTCCGCTGGTCAAAGTGGGAGGGGATCCCATGGGTGGGCCAGTTTCTGCGCACACTCAAACGGGTGCCCCTCTCCACCCCCCGCCTGGGCAAGGGAAAGGAAGGGCCAGCCAGGAAGAAACACTCCGGTCAAGTGGCGTCTGTGAGGGCCGTGGCCTGAAGTTCAACACAGAATCCTAGAATCGGAAGGGAACCCTCAAGGTCATCCAGTCCAACCCCCTGCAATGCAGGGATCTCAGTTCAAGCATCCATGGCAGATGGCCCTCCAACCTCTGCTTCACAACCTTCAAGGAAGGAGAGGCCACAACCTTCTTCTTGTGGGATGTGAAACACAAGAGCAGTCAAGTACAACATTCCTAGAGTGAACATGTTTACACCTGGGGAGGCATGTTTGTCCAGCCAGCAGGTAAACTTCCTGTTTCCTTTTGGGCTGGGACAGACTTCCTCTGCATGTGACTAGAGGTGGGTGTGGCCTCACCTGTGCAGGTAATGACAAAAGCACAGGGCAGGGCAGCCATCTCTCAGTCTTTGACTACATGCATTGAAGAAGCAACATCTGGTTAGCCAAAGATGCCCTTAGCCATAGCTGTCAATGTTTTCCTTTTTTTTAAAGGGAAATCCCCTTATTCCGAATAGGATTCCTCACAAGAAAAGGGAAAAGTTGACAGCTATGTCTCTAGGTTTCCAGCCAAGAGAGGACAAAGGGACTGTCTCCTTAGGAGATAATTTCCAGGTGTATGTTACTTTGCTAAGCTAAGTCTGCCTTCTGGGATCCAACTGTGAACAGAATGTGAGTAAGTAAACTCTTTTTATACTTTTATAGAAGACTGTGCTGTGTCTTATCTTTTATGAGGGAATAAGGGGAAAATACCAGAATAGTTATTATAGAGGCTTTAGGGAGCCTGAGCAAACATATCCGCTGCGAGTTTAAACAGGGGAATGTTACTCTGCTAAAATTGTAAACTTGTTAACACAATTTGGAAAGGCTATAATCAAACAATATATCCTCTCCTGCATCCCTGAACATTCCCACACTTCCGAGGGAGTCCCTTCCGCTGTGGAACAGCTCTCACTGTCAGAAAGCACTTCCTGATGTTGAGTCGGAATCTCCTTTCTTGCAACTTGAAGCCATGGGTTCGAGTCCTGCCCTCCAGAGCAGGAGAAAGCAAGTTTGCTCTTCCATGTGACAGCCCTTGAAATATTTGAAGATGGCTCTCATGTCTCCTCTCATTCTCCTCTCTCCTAGGCTAAACGTCCCCAGCTCCTTCAACCGTTCCTCATCAGGCTTCCTTTCCAGACCCTTGATGATTCTGGTCGCCCTCCTCTGCACATGTTCCCAGCTTGTCAACATCCTTCTTAAATTGTGGCATCCAGAACTGGACACTGGACTCCAGATGTGGTCTGACCAAGGCAGAATAGCGCAACGCTATGACTTCCCCTGATCTGAACTCTAGACTCCTTTTTCTAAATGCTCACAGAAACCACCTGTTGAATTATCTGTTCTAATAATAATAATAATAATTTTTATTTATACCCCGCCCTCCCCAGCCAAGGCCGGGCTCAGAGCGGCTTACCAGCAATAATAAAAACAAGTTGAATGATTCTAGGACCTTTCCTGGTATCAACGTCAAGCTCACCGGTCAATAGTTACCTGGGTCTTCTCCCCCCGCCCCTTTTTTTAAAGATAGGGACAACATGAGACTCATGTTGTGGGTTCGAATCCCACATTGGGCAAAAAGAGTCTTGCATTGCAGAGGGTTGGACTAGATGACCCTCAGGATTTTCGGGTTCTATGATTCTATCCCTGGTTATAATACATACAGGCACACACACAACATCATACACACACTCTCTCTAACAAGGAAAATCATTGTATAAAACAGTTTTTAGTAGTCGTCTTAGGATAACTCTCTCTCCCCCCCCTCCCCCTTCTTTGGCTTTGTTTTATAAAACAATATATTATTTTCTTTAAAGAGGGGAGGAAGGAAGGCGCTCCAGATTCCGCTTGCCCTCCCTAGTGGAGGAGAGTTCCGCAGTCCCAGGAGAGGCTCGTATCTGGCCGGGGGAATCGCTCCCTGCAGGGCGTCAGTGGCAAATCCTTGAGGTCATTTCCTTCTGTCGAATAGAAGAGGGCAGGGGGAAAGAAATGAGTGCTTTTCTGCCGTCCGAAACTGTGAGAAAGAATGAATATCTATCTATATCTATATCAGCTTGGCTGCATTTTAATGTTTCAATGTTGTGTTTTAATCTTGTTTTTAAGTTGTATTCATTCAACTTGTTTTTATTATTGATTGTTAGCCGCCCTGAGCCCGGCCTTGGCTGGGGAGGGTACTATATTATTATTATTATTATTATTATTATTATTATTATTATTATTATTATTATTATTATCATCATCATCAACATTGCACAGCAACAAAGGTAAAATAAGGTTCAGGACACCACTTTTTAAGAAAAAAAACAGCAAGCTGCTAGACCTTATGAAGGTCTTGTAGGCAAGGTAGGTTAACGGCATATAAATATAATAATAACAGGACCAGTAATAATGAAGATGATGGTAATAATAAAAACGATTTCCAAATATTACTTGGCGTTGCCATTTTTTAAAAAAATCATCTTATTATGTCTTATGGAAATGACTTTGGAATTTTGCGCACCAGGCAGTATATGAAAGCTATAAAAATGATGATGGTCATCGTAATAACATGTGGGGTAGCTCAGTCGGTAGAGCATGAGGCTTTTAATCTCAGGGCTGTGGGTTCGAGTCTCACGTTGAGCAAAAAGATTCCTGCGTGGCAGGGGGTTGGGCTACGTGACCCTCGTGGTCCCTTCTCCCTCGACGGTGCTGTATTTCCGTTTCCAGTATTACTAATGACAATTTCCAAATGGGGCTTAGCCTTGCTCTTCCTCTTCTTTTCCAAAATGACCTCAGTGCAAGCCGCTTGGTGATTCTGCACGTTGAGCGGTATATAAATATCACTGAAAGCCACAGGGTCATAGAACTGTGGCGTTGGAAAGGAACATCAAGGATGATCCAGCTCAACCCCTGACAATGCGAGAGGGCTGTATTTTATGCCATCACCTTGGTGGTTTTGTACATATAAATACAGTCATACCTTGGGTTAATAATAATAATAATAATAATAATAATAATAATAATAATAATTTATATTTATACCCCGCCCATCTGGCTGAGTTTCCCCAGCCACTCTGGGCGGCTCCCAATCAAGTGTTAAAAACAGTACAGCATTAAATATTAAAAACTTCCCTAAACACGGCTGCCTTCAGATGTCTTTTAAAGATAAGATAGCTGCTTATTTCCTTCACATCTGAAGGGAGGGTGTTCCACAGGGAAGGTGCCACCACCGAGAAGGCCCTCTGCCTGGTTCCCTGTAACTTGGCTTCTCGCAGTGAGGGAACCGCCAGAAGGCCCTCTGTGCTGGACCTCAGTGTCCGGGCAGAACGATGGGGATGGAGATGCTCCTTCAGGGATACTGGGCCTTTTAGGGCTTTAAAGGTCAGCACCAACACTTTGAATTGTGCTCGGAAACGTACTGGGAGCCAATGCAGATCTCTCAGAACCGGTGTTATATGGTCCCGGCGGCCGCTCCCAGTCACCTGTCTACCTGCTGCATTCTGGATTAGTTGTAGTTTCCGGGTCACCTTCAAAGGCAGCCCCACGTAGAGCGCATTGCAGTAGTGCAAGCGGGAGATGCTTCACGTTGCGCGTTTTCAGGTTACGGACGCACCGAAACCCGGAATTACCAGAACAGGTTACTTCCGGGTTTCAGGGCTCGCGCATGTGCAGAAGCGCCAAATTGCAGGCCATGCGTGCGCAGATGCGGTGCTGTGGGTTGTGAACGTGCCTCCCGCATGGATCACGTTCGCAACCCAAGCGTCCACTGTATGAAGAAAAGATTGGCAAGCCTCTTCCGCAGAGGAGGCCTGGTCCCAGCCCAAGGGGCTCAGCGCGGCTGGGCACTCACCAAGGGCTCCAGCTCCTTGGTGTCGATGAGGCCAAACTCCGTCACAAAATAGTAAAAGTGCTTGTAGCAGGTGTTGACGTGGGCTTCGGAGCCCATCTGGGCGATGCGGTCAAAGTGGTGGATGTAGACGTGGACGAAGACTCGGAAGAGCCGCGAGAGGATCTTCTTGACGGACTTGAGGAAGTTCTTCTGGAACGGGGTACCTGGTGCGAGAAACGCACATGATGCCCAGGTGACGACGGGTGGCGGAGATGCCCAACACACACACACACACTGCCCCTGTCTAAGGTCAATACTGTCCACACTGGCCAGCAGCAGCCCTCCAGGAGCCTTTTGGACCTCTACGGCTGAGCTATGGCCTTCCCTCTAATAAAAAAGTTTCTAGTCCTCCTCGTTACAAATACCATATTTTTTGCTCTATAAGACTCACTTTTTCCCTCCTAAAAAGTAAGGGGAAATGTGTGTGCGTCTTATGGAGCGAATGCAGGCTGCGCAGCTATCCCAGAAGCCAGAACAGCAAGAGGGATTGATGCTTTCACTGCGCAGCGATCCCTCTTGCTGTTCTGGCTTCTGAGATTCAGAATATATTTTTCCTTGTTTTCCTCCTCCAAAAACTAGGTGCGTCTTGTGGTCTGGTGCATCTTATAGAGCGAAAAATACGGTGTACAACTGATTTAAGTAGCAAGCTTGCTTCCTATCAAGTCAGACTGATGGGTCCATCCAGCCCCCTGCTGATCAGCCTTCTTGCTCCTGATGTGAAGCAGCTGACTCCAGCTTTCTTAAGCAGCCTCAGTGAGTTGCTGGAAACAAACATTTCTCCTTTCTGACCAGACCTTGCTGCTTCTTGCGACTCACAGCTTTCTTGACCCCCGGATCGTCCAACTATGTGAACTGAGATACACCTGACCTTAGGACTGGACTGGACCTTGTATACAGACTCTGCCTCTAGGCAAGTACCCCCCCTGAGACTTGGCTGGTTTCTCCAATGGATCAGTTGCCAAGACTGAAAGTCCCTGCCTTCCCACAGCCATCTCAATCCCCTCCTCTCCAGGGCTTTCTCCAAACAATCAGAGACTGCTCCTGTGTGCAGCCAACCTCTCCGCTGCCCTTTTCATGCCTCTCCTGGTTCTGGGAGACCAGCGGAGAGGGGAGCTTGTCACAGCAGGAGGGGGAGATATCCGTGACACTTCACCAGCCGGACTCATCTCTGCCTCCCTCCTCTCCTGCTTCAGTTTCCACCTCTGATTCCGGACTTCCCTTGGGCGTTCCCCCAGCAGGTTCCTTCCACCACTCTTCTGCATCCAGTCAGTCCATGACAGCTGCCTAGGTCTCCTCCTCTCATGGGTTTTCCCCAAGCAATCGGAGACTGCGCCTGCGCAAAACCAACCTCTCCTCCGCCCTTTTCATGCCTCTCCTGGTTCTGGGAGACTAGCGGGGAGGGGAGCTGGTTGCAACAGGAGGGAGAGACTCCCTGGCATCTTCACCAGCCTGACCCATCTCTGCCTCCTGACCTCCCTCCTCTCCTGCTTCAGCTCCTGCCTCTGATTCTGGACTCCTCTCTGGCACAGACTCTCCCCGCTCACTAAGCCCTGTTGCCTCTTCAGCTTCTGCCACCTCCACCTTCCAGTCCTCTTCCTCTTCTCCCTCTGACTCCTCATCGCCGTCCCACCACCCCTTCCCGGGCTCTGAGCCTTCTTCCCTTGGGGGCTCCCCAGCTGGTTTCCCCCCCCCCCCATGCTTCCTCTGGGTCCAAACCACCCCACGACAGAGGATCTGTCCAGCACAGGGCAAAAACTGAACCACCACCTTCCCGTGACTTGGGAATGCAAGGTTCTATTAATTATAATAATAATAATTTATTATTTATACCCCGCTCATCTGGCTGGGTTTCCCCAGCCACTCTGGGCGGCATCCAACAAAGTATTAAAATACAGTAGTCTGTTAAACATTAAAAGCTTCCCTGAACAGGGCTGCCTTCAGATGTCTTCTCAAAGTCTGGTAGTTGTTTATCTCTTTGATATCTGATGGGAGGGCGTTCCACAGGGCAGGCGCCACCACCGAGAAGGCCCTCTGCCTGGTTCCCTGTAACTTGGCTTCTCACAGTGAGGGAACTGCCAGAAGGCCCTCGGAGCTGGACCTCAGTGTCCGGGCAGAACGATGGGGGTGGAGATGCTCCTTCAGGTATACTGGGCCGAGGCCGTTTAGGGCTTTCAAGGTCAGCACCAACACTTTGAATTGTGCTCGGAAACGTACTGGGAGCCAATGTCGGTCTTTCAAGACCGGTGTTATGCGGTCTCAGTGGCTACTCCCAGTCACCAGTCTGGCTGTCACATTCTGGATTAATGCAGCCTAGAACCCCATGCGCCTTTTTGTGCAGCCCCATCACGCTGCTGGCTGACGTCCGGCGGCCCCCCACCCCACCCCAAATCCCGAAAACGGACTCACCAACGTTGGTGGGGAAAAGGTCCTCGTTGTTGATCTGCACTTCGATCCAGTTCATCAGCAGGTCCATGTATTGTGGAGCCGAGAGGGCAGTGGGCTTGCGGGATTTCTCGTCCTGCCACCGGTACTCATATTTCGGACCCCCGGACATGACGGGGCAGCTCTGCTCCGTGCAGGAGTCAGCGATGGTCCCATAGATGAGGTTGATGCGGTTGAAGAAGTCCACCACATGGACGGCCACCCAGTCGTTCAACTCCTCGCCCGGCGGCAGCTGCACGGCCACCTTCAAGTCCAGCCCGGCGTTGAGAGACGCCTGCGCCATTTTGTGCAGCTCAAAGCGCTGCGTCCCGGGTTCGAATTTCTTCTTGGGGCGGAACGTGCGGTCCTTGTTGAAAACTTGCCGCAGAGGGTTAGACATCTCCTGCTCGATTCGGCTGCCCCACAAAAGTTACTGATAGCCGAGAGATTTGCCACTGCGACGGAGGAGTTTTTCGGACAACCGAATTTTAAAGTGTCAAGGAGTTCCGCCGGTCGTTCAGAGGCTCTTCAACCTGCAGCAGAACGGATAGACATGATTTTTATATAATGCCTTTTCTTTTTAAAACAGAGGGGTTTTTTTTGGAGGGGGACAGCTGTCAGGGATTTTTTAGCTGCGATACCTGCCTTGCGATGACTCTAGAATGATGACTCTTGGGGTCCCTTCCAACTGTACAAGTCTATAATCCTGTGAACCAGTCCAAGCCTGGAATTAGAGGTGGTTGTAATCATCATCATCATCATCATCATCATTTATTTGTACCCCCCCCCCCCCGGCCAGAGCCGGGTTCAGGGTGGCTAACATCACAAAACTAATACAGTATACAAAGAACATAAGAACATAAAAACAAGCAATCAATCACTTAATTAAATGCATCTTAAAATTAGTTCAGAGCAAATTAAAATCTGGACAGATGGCAGTGCACAGGTAAAATTGAGAGAGGTTAATATTCTCCAAGGGATACGGGTGGTGCTGTGGGTTAAAGCACTGAGCCTAGGACTTGCCGATCAGAAGGTCGGCGGTTCGAATCCCTGCAATGACGGGGTGAGCTCCCGTTGCTCGGTCCCTGCTCCTGCCAACCTAGCAGTTCAAAAGCACGTCAAAGTGCAAGTAGATAAATAGTTACCACTCCGGAGGGAAGGTAAACGGCGTTTCCGTGCGCTGCTCTGGTTCGCCAGAAGCGGCTTAGTCCTGCTGGCCACATGACCCGGCTGTACGCCGGCTCCCTTGGCCAGTAAAGCGAGATGAGCGCCGCAACCCCAGAGTCGATCACGACTGGACCGAATGGTCAGGTGTCCATTTACCTTTTTAATATTCTCCAGGGCCAACTGTTACCACTGGTCTTTTAAAGGACCCGTGAATGGGCTAGAAGGCCTCTTTAATGCTTATTCTTATACAGAAAGAAAAGACAAAAAAAATTCCTTCCAGTAGCACCTTAAAGACCAACTAAGTCAGTTCTTGGTATGAGCTTTGTAGAAAGAAAAGAATCAGACTGAACCCCGACCAAAGGCCTGGCAGAAAGATGTTAAATCCCACAGGGTCCTAGTCTCTTATGAGAGAGCGTTCCACCAGGCCAGGGCCACCGCCAAAAAGGCCCTGGCTCTGGTCAAGGCCAGTCTAATCTCCCTGGGTCCTGGGATCTCTAATGTTATAAGAGAGAGAAAATATGGTGCAGCAAAGGGGAGATATTAAAAAAAAGCACCATGGGAAGAAAAAATTAGTATGTATTGGAATGCATATGTGAAATTTCTGGAAATTTAATAAAATATAACTGGGGGGAAATGAAGGCGCCTCCTACTGAATTAACTGCCTCCTCCTTCACTGTTAAAAACATGCAGAGTGTGTGTCTCTCTGTGTGTGTGTGTGTGTGTGTGTGTTTGTGTTTATATATGAGAGATGGTTCTTGAAGGCCAGGAATCGAGGCCCCTGGGGTGTCTCTAAAAGAAGAGAGGTGTCCCGTGAAGGGAAGTTGAGAGAGGAAGTCGAGGGCGGGGAGAGGGAGGGCAGGATCCGACCGCCCTCCTGCAGCGGTGCAAGCTCCGTTTACAAAGAACCGAGTTCGGGCTTCGCTCGAAAGCCACATCCTGTGTGCAGATACATGTCAGTTTTGGTGAAGAAAGCAGGAAGTGCAGAAAGAGAGAGAAGCTGCGTCTCGAAACAACACAAAAGCGCCAACCAGAAGATATTGCTTCAAAGCTTTGGAATCGTAGAGTCGGAAGGGACCCGAGGGTCATCTAGTCCAACCCCCCCCATGCAATGCAGGAATCTCAAGTAAAGCATATAGAATCTTTTGGAACACCCTGGGGAAAGGGGTTTTTCCTGTAAAAAAAAGGGGGGATCTGCTTGGAATAAGCTGGTTGCTAGTTGCCATCAACAGCCCACTCCTCCTCCACGAATTTCCCCATTCCTCTTTTAAACCCTGTGGGAGGGAGTTCCGCAGTTTAACGGGAAATTTCTGCCTGGAATCTTCCCACGATCAGATTTCCTTGGATGTCTGCAAGATGAGAGGGAGAGAGGAGGCCTTTTTCTCAACCCACTTCCTCCAAGCCATTGAATCTACCCCCTCTTACGCCGCCGCCCCCCCCAAAATACTGCAACTCTTCTTGCCTGACTCAGACCCAGAGGACCACTGAACCCAGCATCCTGTTTCTGACAAGGGTCAGCAGGCGGCCTCCGGGGAAGCCCACCACAAATGCACCAGCCTTTCCCAGTGGCCTGTCCGCTTGTTGTCGTTTAGTCGTGTCTGGCGTGCTCTGGTCTCCCGGACATTTCCCCCTCAGCCCCCTCTTCCCCTCTTTCCGCAATATGGCAATGGAGGTGATGCTATTATAATTCCAAAGGGAGCTGAGCTGGACTGAGAAGCAGCAGCACAGCCGCCATTGCTGTGAGAATGTGGCCATTCAATGCTCTCCCAACTTGGCGGCAGGAGGATTCGCTTTCTTCAGGTGAGCCACGGAGCCAGGGCTTGGCTTCTACAGAAATGGTACCCCAGGTGAAGAACTTTGCTTCAGGATGAGGACAGAAATTGCGCAACGGTGGCACGGCGACAGCGGGAGGCCCCATTAGCTAAAGTGGTACCTCAGGTTAAGAACAGTTTCAGGTTAAGAACGGACCTCCAGAACGAATTAAGTTCTTAACCCGAGGTACCACTGTACTGCTAAAGCCCAGATGCCTCACACCCCACCTCCAAGCTTCACAGAACTGAGCTATGCCTGATTATCGTCTCCCAAAGCAACTTGTTGTTGTTGTTGTTTAGTTGTTTAGTCGTGTCCGCCTCTTCGTGACCCCCTGGACCAGAGCACGCCAGGCACCTCTGTCCTCCACTGCCTCCTGCAGTTTGGTCAAACTCATGCTGGTAACTTTGAGAACATTATCCCACCATCTCGTCCTCTGCCGTCCCATGTCCTTGTGCCCTCCATCTTTCCCAACATCAGGGTCTTTTCCAGGGAGTCTTCTCTTCTCATGGCCAAAGTCTTGGAGCCTCAGCTTCAGGATCTGTCCTTCCAGTCAGCACTCAGGGCTGATTTCCTTCAGAATGGATCAGTTGGATCTTCTTGCAGTCCATGGGACTCTCCAGAGTCTCCTCCAGCACCAGAATTCAAAAGCGTCCATTCTTTGGCGATCAGCCTTCTTGATGGTCCAGCTCTCACTTCCATACATCACTACTGGGAAAACCATAGCTTTAACTATACGGAACTTTGTTGGCAAGGTGATGTCTCTGCTTTTTAAGATGCTGTCTAGGTTTGTCACTGCTTTTCTCCCAAGGAGCAGGCGTCTTTTAATTTCGTGGCTGCTGTCACCATCTGCAGTGATCATGGAGCCCAAGAAAGTAAAATCTCTCACTGCCTCCATTTCTTCCTCTTCTATTTGCCAGGAGGTGATGGGACCAGTGGCCATGATCTTCGTTTTTTTGCTGTTGAGCTTCAGACCATATTTTGCGCTCTCCTCTTTCACCCCCATTAAAAGGTTCTTTAATTCCTCCTCACTTTCTGCCATCAAGGTTGTGTCATCAGCATATCTGCAGCAGTTGCTAATTCAGAGGTAGACTGCTTCTGCGTGGGGAGGTTCAGATTCTTAAATACAGGGAAACCTCTTCCTTTTTGGCAAGGCCCCATGATTTAGCATCAAACTTTTTAGAAGGCAGACAGAAGGAAACAGTATACACTGTGCTTGTAATAAAAAAGGTGGAATTAATTTTACAGGTCTGGAATCCAGGCCTGATGAGGAACGGTTGAAGGAGCTGGGCATGTTTAGGCTGGAAAAGAGGAGACTGAGAGCAGATATGAGAGCCACCTTCAAATATCTGAAAGGCTGTGACAAGGAAGGTAGAACAAGCTGGTTTTCTCCTGCTCTGGAGGGTGGGACTCGAACCCATGGCTTCAAGTTATAGAATGGAGACTCCGACTAAACATATGGTAGAAACTTTCTGACAATAAGAGCTGTTCAACAGGGGAAGGTTTCTAAGCAGAGGCTGGATGGACATCTGCCATGGATGCTTGAGCTGAGATTCCTGCATTGCAGGGGGTTGGTCTGGATGAGCCCTGGGGTTCCCTTGCAACTCCACAATTCTATGATTCTATGACTCAATGAAATGCATATTTTTATTTTTTTAAAATCAGGGAGCTAGGAAACAATGCTGAACTATCCCATTCACAATCCTTCTCAAGTCACTCCAGAGAGTCATTTTACTGGAGGACGGTGTTTTGTTTTTTGTTGCACAATATTCATTTTTTGTTGCACAATATTCATATTTTTTGTTGCACAATAAGTCTGCTTTTGAAATCCACATGGACAAGACTAACTTTCACCCTCTATACATTATAATATGATGTAGAAAGTATTTACAAAAAGGGGGGAAGTCTAACTTTTGTCCCTGCTTAAAACATTTTTGTTTAGTCAAGTAGAAGTTACATGGGTTTGAGCTCCATCATCCTTTGAATATTTCAACATAACTGCTTTTAACTGCCCCCCCTTAAAAAAATGACCATTTAAACATTTCCTATTGTCATTAAACTTCTTAGAGGTTCTTAAGCAGTATACAAATTTTGTGAAATAATACACAGATCCATTTATTTCAATGGGTCTACTCTGAGGTGTATTAACAACAACAATAGTTCTGTTTATATACTGCCCTTTATAAAAGATCCCAGAAACAAATCAATAAATCAATATTTATTTATTGTATTCACAGCCCCCCTCCCCACTCTCAAGATCTTAATTTAATCCCCAACAACACGAGGAAGTTGAGCGGTAGCCAGGAAGCAACAGCTCAAAGAAGATTTTTACTTTCCCCATATGTATCCCATCGAAAGGTATTCAGCCCCAATTCCCGCATTGCAAGGAATCTTCGTTTTGTTATTTATAAATAACATTATTATTTATTAAACCCAGGTTCATGTTCTTACCGGCACCACTTTCCGACCGGAACAAAATGCGGAGCCTCAAGGCGGAATTGGCGATGGGTCTCCTCGTCGCTGTCTCCTTTTTTGAAAATTATAAGAAGAAGGGAGAGGGAAAAAGATGGAAAAAGGTGGATATTTTAAGAAAAGGCTCCTGAACAGGACCCTGAGGTCACCCTACGGAGCTCGGATTGCAAGTCGCTCGCTCGGATCCTGACCCAAAACACGGGAAATCTCTCTGTTTGAGGAAGATTCAGAACCCAGATGAGTAATGCCTGCTGAACTCACTTCCTTTTAGGGAAAGCGACGGTCGTGCAAGAGGTTTTTTTTTTTCCTTTTCTTCTTCTTTTTAAAAAACCCAAGGGTGACATTATTTATACGAAAACGACGTTTTTTTGGAGGGGAGCCAGAGGAATACAACCCCCCCCCCCCGGTTCAACTGATCTGGGATTTCCAAAGTGGTTGGAACTGACACTTTCAGGGGTCAGTGGAAATGATTCTGGGGTGAATTTTCTTATGTTTTGTAAAAATCTATGCACTTCTAAGAACAAGACATAGACTGAATGATACGTTCATGTTTTATTATAATATTTTATATGTTGGGAGTCGGCCAGAGTGGCTGGGGCAGCCCAGTCAGATGGGAGCAGTAATAATAATAATAATAATAATAATAATAATAATAATAATAATAATAATAAATTTATTTTTTATACCCCTCCCATCTGGCTGGGTTTCCCCAGCCACTTTGGGCAGCTTCCAACAGAATATTAGAATACAATAGTGTATTAAACATTAAGAGCTTCCCTAAACAGGGCTGCCTTCAGACGTCTTCTAAAAGTCTGGTAGCTATTATTATTATTAATTATTGAAAAGGACGTCCCTCTTTTCATCGGAGAAATGTTGAAACATATGTTGCTTGAATGGTAAAAAAAAAGCCTGCAATAATACATTGGGTTAAAGATACATTTGTCTCTTTTATCGCTTTATTTTTGCTGTCAATTTCGCCATATTAGCATTAACTTCTGAATAGGTCGAGTGTCTATCTATCTATCTATCTATCTATCTATCTATCTATCTATCTATCTATCTATCATCTATCTATCATCTATCTACTGTATCTATCTAATCCATCTAATCTATCTATCTATCTATCTATCTATCTATCTATCTATCTATCTATCTATCATCTCAGGGGCCAGCAAAGTTTTTCAGCAGGGGGCCGGTCCACTGTCCCTCAGGCCTTTTGGGGGGCCAAACTATATTTTGAAGGGGAAAAAATGAACGAATTCCTACGCCCCGCAAATAACCCAGAGATGCATTTTAAATAAAAGCACATGTTTGCCTACCCTCCATTTTGACGCCAATAAATAATATAAAGGGGGGGGGGGAGAAAACCCTCTAAAATTCCAAATGAAAAAGACTCACTGATTTAAAAAATAAAAACCCAGAACTTTCAGGAAGCCAGAATCCCAATTATTCATAGTTCTTTGAAAGGAGGAATTCCCCCTGGCAGGAAATTCTTTCCGCATGCTTACAACGGGAAGATTGCCAGGAAAATCCATTTCCTGCATCTTTCCAGCAACTGGGCTCCAAATGCTGCTTTTGATCTACCAGTTCCCCGTTTTGAGTTTCCAGATCGTGAATATTTTTGGCTGAAATCCCTTCCCCACTGAACCGCAGCCCCCCACCCCCTACCCCGAGACACAGCTGCAAAGCAGGAAGCCCCGAGTTCGAATGCCGCCTCTGACATGAGGCATGAGAAAGGCAAGCCACACCAACCGCCCGGCTCTTGGCCTCAGTCTTCCCCATCTGCGGAATGGGCTGAAGAACACGGGCAAACTTTGCAGCCCTGTCGTAAGGGACAAGATACTGTGTGTGGAGTTCTTTGAACCCCATATGAAGAAAGAAGACGTTTTTAGTTTTTTCCTGTTTGATTTTTTTTGGTCATTCTTCTCTTTAGTTTAGCTTGAATTTTATGGTATATTAGGTTGAAAACCTTTAATAACATTGATTTTTAAAAATTCTCATACTCCCCTGCAATTCACATTTTGCTGCATTTATAAGATTTTGAAATAACAATTACAAGGTGAGCCCGGCTTGGCTGGGGAGGGCGGGATATAAATAAAATTTTATTATTAGTAGTAGTAGTAATAATAATAATGATAATCCAGATCAAATGGGGGGAAGGGGTGGAATTCAAATAAATCTGACAAGCATCTGAAAATAATTAAGATGCCCCCAAGTCCCTAACCAGCACTTTATGGGGGGGGAGTTTTATTATTAAATTAAAATTTGATATCGTTTTGCAAATAACAGTTATCAATGAGGGTGGGAATTGCTTGGAGCAGAAAGTCTCTGGAATTGCCGTCTTTTCCCGTGTATAAAACAATGTTTTCTGAAAAGGAAGGGACCTTTTATCATATGTGGTGGGAATGTAGAGAAATTTTAAAAATTTGGGAAATGATATATAATGAATTGAAGAAAATGTTTAAAATGACATTTGTAAAAAAAACCCAGAAGCATTCTTGTTAGGGATTGTAGGAAAAGACTTGCCAAGGAAATTAAATAACTTATTTATGTATGAGACAACAGCAGCGAGAGTCTTGACAGCACAAGGATGGAAGAATGAGGAAATCCCAATGAAAGAATAATGGCAAGAGAAATTGATTGACTATGTTGAACTGGAGAAATTGACATATAAACTGTGAGATAAGGACAACTGTGACTTTAAAGAAGAATGGGAACTTTTTACAAAGTATTTAAAAAGACAACAAAACGAATTGGACTCTTTGGCAGGTTTTGAATAAACATACACAAACCTATTGATTGCTAACATAGTAAACAGATAATATAAGGATTTATACAATTTTGCAGTACGCAGAGAACAAGAGGTGTTGAGAAATCAGAGAGAGGAGATGGGGAGGGGGAAAATAATGAATATAATATGTTTTGATATTGTGTTATGTTGGAATTGTTAATAAAAAAAAATTAAAAATAAAAATAAAAGGATGTTTTCTGCTAACTTTATTGAGTCAAAAATTGGTGGTCGTCTTAAATACCATCTGTTCCTCCTCCCCGTTAGTTGGCAACCCACCGTGGGAAAAACAGAAAGAGAGGATCGCTGGGGGGGGGGGGAGGAAAGTTAATCGCCCCCCAAACCTCTTGATCTTACAAGGTA
This sequence comes from Podarcis muralis, assembly GCF_964188315.1. Lineage (NCBI taxonomy): Eukaryota > Metazoa > Chordata > Lepidosauria > Squamata > Lacertidae > Podarcis > Podarcis muralis. The sequence goes on along the minus strand of NC_135672.1, from coordinate 4,400,909 downwards.
GAGGCCCCAACCTCGTCCCTACTCGCGAGTAAGAGAGGAAGCAGGCGTTTCCGGGGCGCGGAACACCGGAAATCTGCAATGCATTGCAACATCAGACAGACTTTTATTTTTTTGCAAAGGGGAACAAAGCTGCAATGCAAATTCGACTGCCGATTTTAAAAGGGGAGGCGGGCGCGCATCCCCGCATCCTCACGTGCGCCTTACCTGCTTTCCGGAGGTGGGCTCCCCAAAACGCGTGTCAAGGTCGGTCTCCCACTTGGCCACGTTCCCGGATCGCTGGAAAAGAGGGAAACTCTCCGCACGTTACTCCACCCTGGAGGCAGGATCGGGGCTGAGCGGCACCACCCCTTCCGGGTCCCGATCCAGGCAGTGCCCTGGCGTGGTCCTACTCGGGAGTAAACCCGTTGAAATTGCAGGGCATCCCCATCTTAATAATAATTTATGGCCCGCGCATCTGGCTGGGTTTCCCCAGCCACTCTGGGTGGCTTCCAGCACGTAGAAAAACATAATATTTATAAATATTATTTTAAAAATATAATTTTTGGGTGGGGAAGTTTTTCAAGCAGAAAAGTCTTGGCCGTCCTCTGCAATTGCTTCACCTCCATATTTGCAGGAAGCGGAGGGACTGGTGGCTGGAGAAGCAACACTTCCTCACCTGGTTCACCTGCGGAACTCACCGCAACAAGAGCATCCTTTTTTGTCACATGTGGTGGAAGTATATAAAAGCTAAAGGCTTTGGGGGGAAAGATAGATAAGGAGTTGAAGAAAATGTTCCAGTTGGTTGTTCCCAAAAGTCCTGCCGCTTTTTTCCTAGGGAGGGAGTTCCCCAAAAAAGATGATTAAACTAATTATGTCTGCGACAACAGCAGCCAGAATAATTAGTTACTAAGGAGGAGGAATTGCTTCAGAAGTTAGGGAATGAAAGTATCCTGGAAGTAAGGGTGGGGAGTCAAATTTTTAAGAAAAACCTATGTTGAAATATAAGTAAACTGGCCAATCTGTGAAAAATCAATTAAAAATATCTCTAATAATTATATTAATAAAAATAAGCGTCCTGGCAGTTCCTAGTGGAAAAGGACTAAGGCAAATTCACAAAAAAAGCATACAATCTACGAAGGGTAACCAGCAACTATAGTCAGTGTGAAGCAAACCAACCCAGAGATAGTCTATCTGCATGTTTCTTTTTAATTTTTTATTAACACTTTCAACATAACAAATTATCAAAACATATCATATTCATTATTTCCCCCCTTCAAACCCTCCCTCAGCTCCTCTCTCTGATTTCTCAGCACATATTATTCTCTGCATGTTATAAAACTATACATTTCCTTACATTATCTATCTACCATGTTATCAACCAATAAACTTGGGTATGTTTATTCAAAACCTGCCAAGGAGTCCAGTTCATTTGGTTGCCTTTTAAAATAAATTGTAAAAAGCGCCCGTTCTGCATGTTTCTTTATTTATTTGAAACTTTTACAAACCGCACTTTCATTGGAAAATAGCTGTCCCCTCTTTTTCCCTGTTTGTACCTTCCCCTGCTTATTTGTCTGTTTTGTAACAAAAGGAAATACTTATTTTTTTTTAAAAAAAGAGGAAAGTTAGCCAGACTAACTTGTGGAACTCCCTGCCACAGGAGCGCTTAAGAGCAGCGGGGAGAGGGGAGAGTTGGCAACGCTGCCCTCAGAAGAGACCTCCCTCAGGAGAACCAGAACCCGCTCCGGAACGATCTAGAACCACCGGGGCTGTTCCGGAACGTTCCCTGGAAGCCAGAATGCCCCATTGTCTGATGCCCTGGAGATGCCAGGAATGGGAGATGGGTTGGCGGAGCCCATGCCTGGCCTTGGTGGCGGTTCTGATCCTGGGGCCGGGCCCCTCCTGGCTCTGCCTACAGTGCGACCCCAATTTCGCCCTTCGCTTCGCCTCCTACGCCCCCCACCTGAGCCGCAAGTCCTGGGGGCTGGGGGACGTCCCGGCTGCCGGGCGGAGGCTGCGCGGCTGGGCCCAGGACACCCTGGCGGAACTGAACCTGGGGGTCCCGGCAGAGATCCGTGAGTCGCCTCGCAGGCCCAGGGTGCCGGATGTGGCCCTCCAAACCTCCCGATGTGGCCCTCGAGTCACAGCACCCCCTAAGCAATAACACCCCCTCTCTCCCCATGGACGGGCCCCATGTCAAAGATGGGGAAATTCAGGCTTGTGTGCCAATGTGGCCCTCGAGACCTCTCCACCTGGCCCCTGGAAATCTCCGCAGGCCACGCCCCCTGGCCCCAGGCCATGCACCCTCATTGGTCCAGCTGGGTCTGCAGCCTTCATACATCCCTTGCTGTTGCCCCTGGTCCAGCCCACCCCTTGTCTGTGGCCCTGGGAAGGCCAGCTCGAAGGAAACATGGCCCTCGAGCTAAACAAATAGGTTCCCCCCCCACCTCCCACTTAGACAAAGGAAGACAAGGCTTTCCTGCACTGGGTTCACCTGTGGAACTCCCTTCCACAAGATGTGGTGACTAAAAACCAGGTTCTTCTTTTTAAAAAAATCAAAATGTCCCTTTGCCAAAACTCTTGACCCGTTAGGAGCGCAGCCTTGCATTTTAGGTCCATGTGGACTGCAGCTTTCTGGGGGGGCTTACGATTTTTTGTATGCTCTCTCCCCACATCCTGTCCTTTCCCCATCTCTCCCCATCTTGTACAGCGATGGAGAAACTCCAGGCAATAGCGACAGTCGTCTATGGGAAGCTGGACACTCTCTTCAAAGGCAACACTTACAAGCCAGGTAAATAAATATAAATCTAGATTATATAGAAAGGGTCTGCCTTTATCTGTTTGCCCGGATGAGGATGGCCATTTATGGCAACTAGAATCGCCCGAGGCTGTGATTCCTCTGCAAAAGTTTGCAGATGTTCCTAATCACAGAATTGTAGAGTCGGAAGGGAACCCCAGAGGCATCTAGTCCAACCCCCTACGATGCACAAATCTTTTGCCCAATGTGGGGCTCGAATTCACAACCCGGAGGTTAAGATTCATGCTCTACCAAGTTTAAAAAAACACACACATGCTGCCAGACCTTTCTCTCTCTCTCTTCTCCCCCCCAAAGGTGTCCTTCCGGAAATCCTGCGTTCCATTTTCGAGGAACAAGTCAAATTGCTACGAAATGCCATCATCGAAAGTGAGTGTTCCCTCCTTCCGTCGTTTGGCGTTTCTTTCCTGGATTATACATACCTGAGTTTCGGAGCAGGGCTTAGTTAAGAAGAGGCATGTTAAGAAAGCAGGGTGGCTCTTTCACGCAGAAGCCCCTATCACAGGCCGGTTTGTGGGAATGCCTCTTTCAAGATGGTGGACAACGGGAATGCATCGCCTCTGGATAAAATGCTAAAGCATGTTAATTCTATTTTTGAAACATACTAAAGCAGTTGGTACCGTATTAAGCAGTTGGTCCCTTACCTTACCCGCCCCGCCCTGCCCTGGCCACAGTGATCCACACGACGGTCACCTCCAGGCTTGACTACTGTAATTCGCTCTACGCGGGGCTGCCCTTGAAGCTGACCCAGAAACTCCAGCGGGTGCAGAATGCTGCACTGAGGCTCCTCACTTGCGAGATCACATTCACCCGGTGCTATACCAGCTGCACTGGCTCCCGGTGGAGTATAGGATCGGGTTTAAGGTGCTGGTTTAAACTTTAAAGCCCTATACGGCCTAGGACCCTCGTACCTATGGACCGCCTCTCCCGGTAGGCCCCACGGAGGACCTTGAGGTCCACAAATGACAACACTTTGGAGGTCCCAAGTCGAAAGATTGGTCTCAACTAGGGCCAGGGCCTTTTCAGTACTGGCCCTGACTTGGTGGAATGCTCTGTCACAAGAGACTTGCGGGACTTGACATCTTTCTGCAGGGCCTGCAAGACAGAGCTTTTCCGCCTGGCCTTTGGTTTGGACTCAGTCTGACCCTTATGTTTCCTTCCCCTTACGGTTTTGACTTTTAAAATGAGGCTGCATTTTAAATTGCACTTTAACCTGTATTTTAAATTGTTTTCCCCCCTTATTATGTTTTTACTTTAATTTTATTGGTGTTAGCCACCCTGAGCCCGGCTCTGGCCAGGGAGGGCGGGGTATAAATAAATTATTATTATTATTATTATTATTATTATTATTATTATTATTATTATTACTTTGGAAATGCATGTAATATTGAGCAGCAAATAAGGCTGGATAGGGAAAGATCAAGGCCGGGGGAGTCGGCATGTAAATTTGTATTAAACTAGAATCAATTTGATATTCGATTGTTAAATTTTTTGAAGAGCAATAGCAAGTGAATTGGCACAAGGAAGAGGGATGCCTCTTCAAACAGGCTGCTGAGGGAAGTGCCTCTTCTACCATAATGGCTTGTGGGAATGTCTCATTGAAAAGTTCAGCTCTTGGGAATCCCTCTTCTAATATGGCAGCCAGTGGGAAGACTCTTCTCAATTGACAGCTTGTGGGAAACTTTTTTCTTTTTGTATAATTTTTATTAGAATCATAGAATCATAGAGTTGGAAGAGACCACAAGGGCCATCGAGTCCAACCCCCTGCCAAGCAGGAAACACCATCAGAGCACTCCTGACATATGGTTGTCAAGCCTCTGCTTAAAGACCTCCAAAGAAGGAGACTCCACCACACTCCTTGGCAGCAAATTCCACTGTCAAACAGCTCTTACTGTCAGGAAGTTCTTCCGAATGTTGAGGTGGAATCTTCTTTCTTGGTGGTTTGGATCCATTGCTCCGTGTCCGCTTCTCTGGAGCAGCAGAAAACAACCTTTCTCCCTCCTCTATGTGACATCCTTTTATATATTTGAACATGGCTATCATATCACCCCTTAACCTCCTCTTCTCCAGGCTAAACATGCCCAGCTCCCTTAGCCGTTCCTCATAAGGCATCGTTTCCAGGCCTTTGACCATTTTGGTTGCCCTCCTCTGGACACGTTCCAGTTTGTCAGTGTCCTTCTTAAACTGTGGTGCCCAGAACTGGACACAGTACTCCAGGTGAGGTCTGACCAGAGCAGAATACAGTGGCACTATTACTTCCCTTGATCTAGATGCTATACTCCTATTGATGCAGCCCAGAATTGCATTGGCTTTTTTAGCTGCCGCGTCACACTGTTGGCTCATGCCAAGTTTGTGGTCAACCAAGACTCCTAGATCCTTTTCACATGTACTGCTCTCAAGCCAGGTGTCACAAATTTTAACAATTACTGTATACGATATCATTACATAACAACCATTGTATCATTTGCTCTTGCAGAGCTTTTGACTCCCCTCCGTCCTTCTGCTACATTTTATTTTGCACATTTATAACATCTCCATCCTATATTTATCTTGTCTTAACATTCACTTTTGTCTTAAATAGAATGTTGATTCTTCTCACGAAGCGAGTCTTATCTCGGTCCTGCTAGTGTCTTTATATGTGTACAATGAGTCTCTATGTATAGTATAAATTTAGCCCATTCTTTCTGGAACACTTGATCACCCTGGTTCTGGATACGTCCCATCAGCCTTGCCATTTCTGCATACTCCATTGCCTTCGCCTGCCATTCTTCTATTGTCGGTCGCTCCTGCCGTTTGCACTTTTGGGCTAGTAAAATTCTTGCCGCTGTTGCAGCATACATAAACAGTTTTTGATCTATTTTTGGTATTTCCAGTCCAACCATTCCTAACAGAAATGCTTCAGGTCTCTTTGGAAAAGTGTACCTGAGCATTTTTTTTTAACTCGTTATATATATCATTCCAGAAGACTTCAACCTCGTCACAAGTCCGCTTGTGGGAATGCGTTTCAGCATAGTTTCATAATAAGCCATTCCTCCTTCGTTTGGTAAACCTACTCCCCATCTATTTGTGCAAATAATTAAGAGGAATAAATTTGTGTTGGGGGGTTATTAGTGAATTTGCTTTTCAGTATTTCCCTTGTTTTTTTGGGGGGGTTTCTTTTTGAGTAGTTTCTGCATTTCTCCTTGGGGTGGTTCGCTTGGTTTTCAAAATTATCAATGACAAAAAAATAAATAAATGACACAATACCATTAGAAGCGCAGAAACTGAGATCAACAGGGGATGCATAACTTCTGGGAACGCCTTGCAGGAAATGAATCATAGCATTGAAGAGTTGGAAAGGGGTCCCATGGGTCATCTAGTCCAACCCCCTGCAAATGCAGGAATCTCAGCTCAAGCACTGTTAAGTTGGTTGAATGCAACCGGTTAATCAACTGCACAGCTGTGGCCCAAATTTCAATTACTCTTGAGAGGTGGCCAGAGAGCCACGAGGGAACCCTACTGCCTAAAAACCGACTCACTTTCTCTCTCTCTCGCCTTTCCTTAGGTAGAGTGAAGTGTGAACGCCATTGTGGTAAGTGGGCTTTGTGGGGAGGGGTGCCGCCATCTTGAGTCATAGCAATGCCTTTTGTGTGCCTGAATGGAGAGAGAGGAACGTGTGTCGAGACCCTCTGACTTTTGTGGGGTCAAGACGTGAGCCTGTGGGTTTACCAGCATCCATGATTGAAGGGTTAGTTGCAGGTATGAGTGGTTTATATAGGGACGCGGGTGGCGCTGTGGGTTAAACCACAGAGCCTAGGGCTTGCCGATCAGAAGGTTGGCGGTTCGAATCCCCGTGATGGGGTGAGCTCCCGTTGCTCGGTCCCTGCTCCTGCCAACCTAGCAGTTCGAAAGCGGGAAGGTAAACGGCATTTCCGTGCGCTGCTCTGGTTCGCCAGAAGCGGCTTAGTCCTGCTGGCCACATGACCCGGAAGCTGTACGCCGGCTCCCTCGGCCAATAAAGCGAGATGAGCGCTGCAACCCCAGAGTCGGCCACGACTGGACCTAATAGTCAGGAGTCCCTTTACCTTTAACCGCCAATCGAGCCCTTACGCTTGCCACCAAACCACTCACATACCCAACCAAACCTTCAATTTCAACGCAACTATATCCAACCAGATGTCATTCCCCAATGAGGAGAGATGCACCCCGTCATCCCGATAAAGGGCCACGTCTTTGAAGGTAATATTTGGGTGTGAAATCACAAAACCAATTCAGCAACCCTCTTAACCACCGTTTAGGTTATTGGCATAATTTTGGCCACAACTTTATTGATTACCGATAGTGAGTAGTTTGTCTAGGCATTGGTTCCCAACTAGCTGCACCTGACCGTGTCCCCGATTGGTGGTTAGGCATTGGTTAAAACTAAAGGCTAGTGGCCCCTGGGTGATGGCCTGCAAAAGAAGGCGGCCCCTCAGCTGAAAGAAACTGCCCCACCCTTCAAAACATGGGTTTGGACTTTGCATCACAAATGATGCTCTGGTGTTTTAATCTCTGATGCAGAGGAAATGGGTCCATCCGTGGCACCGGAAGATGCTGTGCCACCAGCCTCAGCCAGCCAGCCATCTGCCTGCCTCCCTCCATTCCAGGGGTTGCCACCTGCCTGCCATCTTCTTCCTACTGCGTCTGAGCGTTGCCCTCATGGAACAGCAGGGAGGGAGGAGGAGAACAGGGACAAAACCAAACAGAGCCCTCTCTGCTTGTCATTGGCTCTGGCGCCACCTGCTGTTGGACTCCTGTCCTGATCTACCTGTCCAAAATAGGGCTTGTGGGAGTGGCCAGCACAGGGATGCCAAAGGAGGATGTCAAAGATGTCCGCATGGCCGGTTCTAGTGCTTTATTACAACTGATCCAGAATGCGGCTGCCAGACTGGTGACGGGGAGGGGCCGCTGGGACCATGCAACACCGTCTTATTTATACCCCGCCCATCGGGATGGGTTTTCCCAGCCACTCTGGGCAGCTTGCAACACATATAATAACATAATAAAACATTAAGCATTAAAAACTTCCCGATACAGGGCTGCCTTCAGATGTCCCCTAAAATTGTATAGTTGCTTATCTCCTTGACATCTAATGGAAGGACATTCCACAGGGAGGGTGCCACCACCGAGAAGGCCCTCTGCCTGGTTCTCTGTAATCTCACTTCTCACAGGGAGGGAACCACCAGAAGGCCCTCGGAGCTGGACCTCAGTGTCTGGGCTGAGTGATGGGGGTGGAGACGCTCTTTCAGGTATACTGGGCTGAGGCCATTTAGGGCTTTCAAGGTCAGCACCAACACTGTGAATCATTCCCAGAAATGCACTGGGAGCCAATGTAGGTCTTTCACAGGCATAGGCAAACTTGGCCCTCCAGATGTTTTGGGACTACAATTCCTATCATCCCTGACCACTGGTCCTGTTAGCTAGGGATGGTGGGAGTTGTAGTCCCAAAGCATCTGGAGGGCCGAGTTTGCCTATGCCTGGTCTTTCAGGACTGGTGTTATATGGTCCCAGCAGCTGCTCCCAGTCACCTATCTGGCTGCCATATTTGATGTTTTCTGTTTTTCTGTTTTTGTTTTACAGGAATAAAGCAATACGAAGCCGTTTCTTGTGTGACGTGCAACACCACCAAGCCAGCTTGCTTTGGATATAATTGCGAGTAAGAATTCTCTCTCTCTTAGGAGAGCCAGTGTGGTGTAGTGGTTAAGAGCGGTAGTCTCGTAATCTGGGGAACCGGGTTCGCGTCTCCGCTCCTCCACATGCAGCTGCTGGGTGACCTTGGGCCAGTCACACTTCTCTGAAGTCTCTCAGCCCAACTCACCTCACAGAGTGTCTGTTGTGGGGGAAGAAGGGAAAGGAGAATGTGAGCCGCTTTGAGACTCCCTAGGGTAGTGAAAAAGTGGGATATCAAATCCAAACTCCTCCTCTTCTTCTTCTCTCATCCCCACGTTAGAAAAAATACAATTACAAATGGCATTTCTTCTTTGGCAGGAGCTTTTTCGTTCCATTTTTGTGCATTAAGAAATCCTAGCTGCTCTCTTTACTTACATAAACAGCTTAATTATCTTTTTTGAAATTTCTGTCCCTATAATCAGTGGCGTAGCGTGGGTTGTCAGCACCCGGGACAAGGCAAGTAATTTGCGCCCCCTAACCCGTGGATTTGCGCCCCCTAACCTGTGGATTTGCCCTAACCCCAGAAGTTGCACCCGGTGCGGACGGCCCCCCCTGCACCCCCCACACTACGCCACTGCCTATAATCCCTAAGAGAAAAGCTTCACTTCTTTCTTTTTTTGTATAATCACTTTGAGCATCTTTTTTATCTCATCATATATCCTACCCCAAAATACCCTCGGCTTTCTTACAAGTCCAGCACCTACATATGGGAAAAAACCCCAATTTGCTTGTTTACACTTCCAGCAGTTAGAACACTGTCTCACCATCTCGTCCTCTGTCGTCTCCTTCTCCTTGCGCCCTCCATCTTTCCCAACATCAGGGTCTTTTCCAGGGAGTCTTCTCTTCTCATGAGGTGGCCAAAGTCTTGTAGCTTCAGGATCTGTCCTTCCAGTGAGCACTCAGGGCTGATTTCCTTCCAAATGGAGAGGTTTGATCTTCTTGCAGTCCATGGGACTCTCAAGAGTCTCCTCCAGACCATAATTCAAAAGCATCCATTCTTCGGCGATCAGCCTTCTTTATGGTCCAGCTCTCACTTCCATACATCACTACTGGGAAAACCATAGCTTTTACTATACGGACCTTTGTTGGCAAGGTGATGTCTCTCCTTTTTAAGACGCTGTCTAGTTTTGTCATTGCTTTTCTCCCAAGAAGCAGGCGTCTTTTAATTTCGTGACTGCTGTCACCATCTGCAATGATCATGGAGCCCAAGAAATTAAAATCTCTCACTGCCTCCATTTCGCCCCCTTGTGTTTGCCAGGAGGTGATGGGACCAGTGGCCATGATCTTAGTTTGATCTTCCATTAAAAACTGCAGAAAAGACGATGAATTGAAAGTGCAGGCGATGGGGGTACCTTTCCCTCTTTATCTGTTTGTTTTATAACACAAAATAAGGGCAAGGTACCTGCAGCCAGACGGGTTATAGTGAGTAATTGGAAAAATGCAGAAGAGCTAGGGGTGAACCGATGGAGGAAAAAACTGAATAATATTATAATTTTAGAATATCTAACTGTGAAGATACACAGAATGAAAGAGTTTGAGGTCAGTGAGAAAGAGGAGGATTGGTTTGAGAAGATATTGAATTATTTGGGTAGGTTTGAACAATTTGGGGCAATTAAAATGTTAAAAGTTAAATAAACCTTGTGGATGGAGGAGTGTTAATGTATATAGAATTGTACATATTTGAATGTGTTGTTATTGATTATGTATACCCAATGTATCAGCCGCCTGGGGGGTTTCACTGTTTGTGTTTGGTTGTTGGTAAAAAATAAAAATTAAAGTAAATAATATAAACTAATAAGGTAAAGGTAAAGTTACCCCTAGGGACGCGGGTGGCGCTGTGGGTTAAAGCCTCAGCACCTAGGACTTGCCGATTGAAAGGTCGCGGTTCGAATCCCCGCGGCGGGGTGCGCTCCCATCGCTCAGTCCCAGCGCCTGCCAACCTAGCAGTTCAAAAGCACCCTCGGGTGCAAGTAGATAAATAGGGACCGCTTACTAGCGGGAAGGTAAATGGCGTTCCGTGTGCTGCGCTGGCTCGCCAGATGCAGCTTTGTCACGCTGGCCACGTGACCCGGAAGTGTCTGCGGACAGCGCTGGCTCCCGGCCTCTTGAGTGAGATGGGCGCACAACCCCAGAGTCTGTCAAGACTGGCCCGTACAGGCAGGGGTACCTTTACCTTTACCTTAAAGTTACCCCTGCCCGTACGGGCCAGGCATGTCCGACTCTAGGGTTGTACGCTCATCTCACCTTTACCTTTACCTTAAAGTTACCCCTGCCCGTACGGGCCAGGCGTGTCCGACTCTAGGGTTGTACGCTCATCTCACCTTTACCTTTACCTTAAAGTTACCCCTGCCCGTACGGGCCAGGCGTGTCCGACTCTAGGGTTGCACGCTCATCTCACTTAAGAGGCCGGGAGCCAGCGCTGTCCAAAGACACTTCCGGGTCACGTGGCCAGCGTGACGAAGCTGCTCTGGCGAGCCAGCACCAGCGCAGCGCACGGAAACGCCGTTTACCTTCCCGCTATAAAGCGGTACCTATTTATCTACTTGCACTTAAGGGTGCTTTCGAACTGCTAGGTGGGCAGGAGCTGGGACCAAAAGACGGGAGCTCACCCAGCCGTGGGGATTCGAACCGCCAACCATACGATCGGCAAGTCCTAGGCACTGAGGTTTTACCCACAGCGCCACCAGCGTCCCTCATAAACTAATAAACATTAAAAAACAGGGGAGGCTGGTTCATTAGGGCAAGTGGCTTCAGTCTGGCCCTGACACCCAGGAAGTCTCTCCAGCCACAACCCCACATTCTGACCCCGAGTTTCTGTCCCCCGTTTCCGCCCCCCAGGTCCTCTGAAGACTGGGAAGATGCCTTGAAGGGACTCTACGAATACATGTGAGTTTTCCAGGGGCTGTGCAGGGTTAGCGGTGGTGGGCAGGCATTTGGGAGGCAAGAAAGGGGAGCAAGCAGTCCCTGGTGAAGTTTCTAGTCCCTGTGTTTCTGGAGACAGGGTGAACGAAGCGAGACGGGGAGAGGGGCCACCTGGGACCCTCCCCAGGTTGTTGGACTCATCCCTGGCTTGGGGCCAATGGGAATTGGAGTCGGCAACATCGGGTGGGTCACAGGTTTGCGGTGGTCTAAGAAGATGCATTCTCTACTGCATGCAAGCGATGGAAGAATGCTTCTGTTCAGGACAGGCGCTTCCTTCTGGGAACAGGGAATGCCCCTCCTTTCAGCAGGGGCAGGGGGAATTTGCATCTCTTCATAGATCTTTGGCGGAAGGCCTCTATTCGCAAGATGCATTCCCTCCTGAGAAAGGAGAATGCCCCTTGGAAGATATCTTCATGCTTGCTGGGAATGCAAAATCGTAGATATATTTTGGACCGGGCTCTTCGATTTTCTCTCTGAAATTATTAAACAACCTCTTTTGCCAGTACCAGCCTTAGCTTTCACAAAACCCAGATTCCGACCCCACCACCCAGCATAAAGATTTACCGTATTTTTTGCTCTAGAAGACTCACTTTTTCCCTCCTAAAAAGTAAGGGGAAATGTGTGTGCATCTTATGGAGCGAATGCAGGCTGCGCAGCTATCCCAGAAGCCAGAACAGCAAGAGGGGTGGCTGCTTTCACTGTGCAGCGATCCCTCTTGCTGTTCTGGCTTCTGAGATTCAGAATATTTTTTTTCTTGTTTTCCTCCTCCAAAAACTAGGTGCGTCTTATGGTCTGGTGCGTCTTATAGAGCGAAAAATACGGCAATTCTTTTTCTACTGGTAGCTGCACATCTAGTGATATCAGATCCCTGGAAATCCCAGGTGTTGCGACTTCTTGAGATGTGGTTCCATAATATTAGTTCGGAACGTCTAACTGGGCTTGGAAGAGTTGCAAATGGGGTTATAAAGGAAAATAAAACCTGGTTTCCCTTCTTTTCATATGAAAAGGGGGGGAGAAAATAAAGCTCTCCCACCAGCCTCACAAACCTGCCTGTGGAAGAACCTGCCAATGTTTCAAGACCATGTAAAATGACATTTGCCTGACACCTGCTTCATAGAATACAGGCAGGTGGTTGGAAAACTTTTGTAATGTCTCAGGTTTTAATCAAGACATTGCGGCTGGGGTATTTTGAACCGTTTTGGAACTGCTCTTGTTACTGCTCTGTGTTGCTTTGTGCTGCAGTCTCTGCATTTTTAATAATAATAATAAAAAGACGGAAAGAAGGAAAGGAAGGAAGGAAGGAAGGAAGGAAGGAAGGAAGGAAGGAAGATCCTTCTTAGATCAAGGATCAGTGGCACTCTCATTTTTGCAGAGCTCCAACTCCTGCCATTCCCAGCTCCCGGCCATGTGGGCTGCTGGGGCTACTGGAAGTTGCAGTCCCGGCAATATAATGAGGGCCACAGGGCCCCATCTCGGCCCTTCGGACTTTCACCTTACGGAGGTCAACAATGCCACGTCCACACACAGGCGACAAGCCCCAGGCTGTTTGGGGGAAGCAGAACGCAGCAGTCCTGTCCCCCTTTAGAAAGAACTGGCTGGTGGGGGCTCTACAGGATTCCCATTAGGTGGCGGCACCAAGACTTTGGAACTCACTGCCACTTGCTGTCGGGCAGGAACTTCCGCGGTACTCTTTGTGGTGCCTACTTAAAACATATTTGTTTAGGGAGGAGTATCCCGACACATATTATTATTATTATTATTATTATTATTATTATTATTATTATTATTATTATTATTATTCCACCCATCTGGCCGGGTTGCCCCATAAACATTGATGTGTTTTGATCGCCTTTTAGTGCTGTCGCTCATTTTAATCACCTTTCAAATGCTTTTAGCTGTTTTTAAAACTGTTTCTACCAGTAAAATTTAATGTTTCTTGCACACCACTTAGAGGTTTTTGTTACAACCCAGCGATATAAGAATTTGGTTGAAGAAATATAAAGAAATAAAGATGCCTGTTATATCCTGTTTTTTCCTTCTCTTCCTCTCTCTCTCTCTCTCTCTCTCTCTCTCTCACAGATACAGTTTGACAACGTAAGTTAGGCGTTTTCACACGTGTTTTGGAGCAAAGTTTTCCGCAGCGACGAAAATTTGAGCGCGGGAAATGGAAGATTTTGCCCCTTTCTGCAAGGCCCCCTTGGCTGCGCCCCGTGTGACACTCTTGCGAGGAAGGCGGTGGCAGGAGTCCCCCTGACGGACAGCGGAGGGGCAGCAGTTTTCCGAAATGACCAGCTGGGGGGCTCTGGGTTGGCCCCCGAAGTGGGAAAAAAAACCAACAACAACACACCACTTTTGTCCAGGTTGCCAAAAGTGAAACATTGAGCAGCTGAATCCACATAAGGGAGACCCACCCGGAGGGGCAAGATGAGCTGGGGTAGCTCAGTGGGCAGAAGACGAGACTTAATCTCAGGGTTGTGGGTTCAAGTCCTGCACTGGGCAAAAGATTCCTGCATCACAGAGGGTTGGACTAGATGACCCACATTGTGTTGTGTGTGTGTGTGTGTGCAGAATATGACATTTGTGTGCGCGTGTTTGCGTTAAGATCCTCAGAAATGATTTTGCTAGGAACTCTTTTTTTTACTTAAGACTTTTAAATTAATTTTTCAAAACTTTAACCAATTAATTTCAATTTTCAAATTTGTTATACATTTCTCTTTTGATTTGACTTTCCGCCTTTTCTTCCACGCTGTTTTTCATACCAATCCCTTTCACAAGTATAATATCACACATTTCATATTCCTCCATTTCATCTATTATCGCTATCTTCCCGTTGCTCAAATTTCAAATCCTGCTTGTGATTTCATTTGGTTACGATATTTTTTCCCCTTCAAATAATCCAAAATTTCAGAGTTTCTTTTTTAAAATTAGCTGGGAACTCTTCCAGGTGATTTTTTAACACCTGGCTGCTGTCTTCACAGGAACCCAGGCGAGTGGTCGATGGCACTGAAGCAACTCCCGGGATTTAGGTAGGCACCCATTTCCTTGAAAGCCACTGGAAAAACTGAGGTACTCCCCCACAAAACGTAGGGCAACAGTTGCGGGTGGGGAAACAGCGGCCGGGAGAATGAGTTTGTGGGAGAGGGGGGAGGCTTATAGATTAAATTAACGAATAGCTGCCGAGACGATATAGCAGGGACTCAGTCCTAGAAAGGAGTGGCCCCTTTCTGGGATAATTGTTCCGTCCCAGGAAGCGGCGCCAGAGCTGAAGGGAAGACAGGACGGCCATCCTGTCAGGGATGTTGTGCTTTACAGGATTTTACTTTGGGATTTTATGTCGCATCCGGCGTTCAGCAGGGGGGCTGTTCAATGCCTATCGATTCCTGCTGATGCAAGATTGCAGCAGCTAAGCAGGTGTAAACCTGGAATATTATTATTATTATTATTATTATTATTATTATTATTATTTATACCCCGCCTATCTGGCTGGGTTTCCCAAGCCGCTCTGGGCGGCTTACAGCACCTACAGGGTCTACAAGAGGGAGGCAGATACAGGGAGAAGGAAAGGAATTGGGACCTACAGCATCAATGTGTTTTAAGAAACCACCAAGAACATTTTTAGAGCATTGCAGTGGGGGTCTCTTCCAACTGTACAATTCTGTCTTTCTCTCCCCATCCCTTTATCTTTCAGCCACTGCACATCTACAAGGTAAACAACCGGCCTGGAGGAAAGATGGACGGGAGTTGCTGAGCCGAAAGTTGTTGTGCTTGTGGCTGCGTGCGCAGGCGACATTTTAAAAGCCCACGGCTTCCCCCAGAGAGAGTCCCAAAGACAGCTGTAGTTTGCCCCTTGCAAAGCGACAATTCCCAGCGCCCTGATTCTAATGCCATAATGCTGCAAGTCTATGGTGTGCCCACGTTTTGAATGCCCTGTTCTGTTCTGGTCACCTCGCCTTGAAAAGGAGATTGTAGAGCAGGGGAAAGTTCAGAAAAGGGGCAACCCGAATGATCAAGAGGATGGAGAATGGTTGCAGTATTTGGGGCTTTTTAGTGCAGAAAGGGGACACGGGTGGCGCTGTGGTCTAAACCACTGAGCCTCTTGGGCTTGCTGATCGGAAGGTTGGCGGTTCGAATCCCGGCAACGGGGTGAACTCCTGTTGTTCGGTCCCTGCTCCTGCCAACCTAGCAGTTCAAAAGCACGTCAAAGTGCAAGTAGATAAATAGGTACCGCTCTGGCGGGAAGGTAAACGGCCTTTCCGTGTGCTGCTCTAGTTTGCCAGAAGCGGCTTGGTCATGCTGGCCACATGACCTAGAAGCTGTACGCCGGCTCCCTCGGCCAATAAAGCGAGATGAGCGCCGCAACCCCAGTCGGTCACAACTGGACCTAATGGTCAGGGGTCCCTTTACCTTTACCTAGTGCAGAAAGGGGTTACGTGAGAGTTCACGCATCGTTTGGAGAAAGCAGATAGAGGGAAGTTTTTCTCTGCCTCTCAGAACACTTGAACTTTTGGATATCTGACAAAGCTTGGAGGATTCAGGACTGATGAAAGTCCTTTGTCACACGGCACAGTTGAACTGTGGAACTCACTGCCACTGGAAGGCTTTAAAGGAGGATTAGACAAATTCATGGCCATCGATGGCTGCTAGCCAAGAAGGCTATGCTCTGCCCGCCACGATTGAAGGCAGTAATGCTTCGAATAACAACTGCTGGAAAACACAAGAGAGGGGAGGGCTCTTGTGTTCGAATCACGCCTTTGGGTTTCCCAGAGACATCTGGTTGGCCACTGCAAGAAGAGGGTGCTGGAATAGATAGGCCATCTAATATTCTTAAAAGACAGCTCCCAGCACACTCTGGCAGAAAATTGTGCTCTTCCTTATTCAGTTCACTAATGAATTGCTTCCCATGAGGCATCTGGAAGTGATTCGCAATGCAAGGATTGTTAACATATATAAAAACAGCTTAAAACAATCACACTTTGAAACTATGATAAATATTGTTGCACGCCACTCC
Source organism: Podarcis muralis (assembly GCF_964188315.1). Lineage (NCBI taxonomy): Eukaryota > Metazoa > Chordata > Lepidosauria > Squamata > Lacertidae > Podarcis > Podarcis muralis. The sequence continues at coordinate 4,384,500 of NC_135672.1, read as the reverse complement.
AATCTCTTGAGCAGCGAGAGATTCCAGGGGGGTTCCTGCATCTACCCAGGGCTGAGTTTCCCTGGAAAGGAGGTCAGTAGAATCCCACTTCTGACACCAGTGTTGCGCACACCCAAATCTCCAAGTGCTGAGAGACTCCAGGGGTTCTGGGCACTAACTCAGGGTTTGGCCTCCTTGAAATAAAGGCCAGGGGAGACAGTGGTGTCTTTAGTAGTTTTATCGACACATGTATACAACCGGCACATGGCGTCGAACTTAACTCCGTGTCTTCCTCTGTTTCCGCAGACCAGAGAACCTGAACTTTACGAGTAAGTTTCCAAAACTTTGTCTTGGGTGCTGCAGGGGGCATGGCTTCACGACTTATGGGCTGATGTGAAATAGAGGTATTCTCTTCCATTAGCAAGGAAGACCTCTTCTTAGATCAAGAAGGATGAAACATCTCTGGCCCATCTCTTGCTGGACTCTCATCTCCTGTCCTCCCAGACCACGTGTGAGATGGGAGTAATGGTTCCATCTTAAAGAGGCATTCCCTTTCGAGGGATTGTGCCTCTTCTTCAAAAAGGGACATAGGAACCCCTGTGGCTGGCGACTCCTGGCAAACAGCCACCATCCAGCGAGCCCCAAAATCAGGAATGGTCCTCCAACACGTGGGGAGGCCACAGGTTCCTAATCTGTTATGCCACCATGTTACAGAGTTGGAAAGGTGGAGTCAGAAGGGCGCTGCATGCCAGTTTTAGGGACAGCAGCTACAAGGGGGGGGTCTCTAATGCCTGCTTTCTGTCCCCTAGGTATAGAAAGCACCCTCTCGAAAAACTGGCTGAACTTGATGGCGCTGAAGGAGCTTGAGGGAGAGACCCCCGTTCTCCAGCTCCTCGCCCCGATCTGCTGAATTCTTTCCTTTTCCGCAATGTTCTATGGAAAGCCCACTTTGATGTAATAAAATTATGGATAGAGAGACCCCTGCAGTTTGGTGCCGTGAAGCTTGGCTGTATTAGAAAGATGGTCTCATTGGTTTTACAAACAGCCAGGAACCTCCCAACTACATATGAAACGGTCTGGGTCTTTTGAAAGGGAAAATGGGCCATCAACTGAAAAAGGGGTTCGACGGCTCAAGAAAAAACGAAACGGTGAATTAATGGGTAAGTAACCAAAACTGACGTGGGTGGCGCTGTGGGTTAAACAGCTGAGCCTAGGACTTGCCGATCAGAAGGTCGGCATTTCGAATCCCCACGACGGGGTGAGCTCTTGTTGCTAGGTCCCTGCTCCTGCCAACCTAGCAGTTCAAAAGCACATCAAAGTGCAAGTAGATAAATAGGTACCACTCCGGTGGGAAGGTAAACGATGTTTCCGTGCGCTGCTCTGGTTCGCCAGAAGCGGCTTAGTCATGCTGGCCACATGACCCAGAAGCTGTACGCCGGCTCCCGCGGCCAATAAAGCGAGATGAGCGCCGCAACCCCAAAGTCAGCCATGACTGGACCTAACGGTCAGGGGTCCCTTTAACCTTTACCTTTAACCAAAACTGAAGCTTTTCCAAAGCGGGGGGAAACATGAAAGACCTTTCAAGAGTCAGCTGGTTTTGTAATTTTATTGGATCATCTCAACATACACACACGCACACACAAAAATTGGTACAGCAGCTTTGTGGCGTTTTTCTCTTTCGGGGATTTCAGGGGAAAGGGGGGAATGTCGGTAGCAAATAAGTTTGATTTTCTTCTTCCTCCCCCCCCCCAAAAAAAACATAACACATCATACAGTTTTTTAAAGGTTCTAGAATCACCAAAAGGTTTCTGCAAGAGAACATAATCTACATGCTAAAGTGAGGGGTTTTTTTTCATCCAGGAATATATGTACACATATATAGATATATATATATACTTCTTTTTTTTAATCCACTAATTCCAAGGAACCTTTGTCCTTTTTAAGACAAATTTAAAAGACGCCGTGCAGTCTCCCTCCCAACGCGCACGCAAAAATCCGGACTAAGCCACGGAAGGTTGACCAGGAGCTTCTCCCCGCCCCAAAGAACTTTTTAAATACTTTTATCAAGCAACATGGGCCCCGACGATAATGTGGGAGAGGGAGAGACCTGGATCCATCTGATTAATGAAGTTCTGCCAGAGCAAAACGAACCCCTCTTTCCCCAAGCCGGCAAGCATTTTGCAAGTGGTTTTGGATTTTAAAAAACCCAAACCTACCCCTAAATCATGGGGGGGGGGGGGGGAGGGAGGCTGAGGCACCCGTGTCTTGAAACAAGCAGCACATCAAAAAGCAAGCCAGAGACCAGGGTTTTCATGCTTGTTTCTGTGCTCTCTCTCTGCATCCCACAAAATATACTTTATTTGGGGATGGGGGTGGGGAGGTTCAAAAATGATATTTTGCGAAACAGGTGGGCTCTTTAAAAAAAATTGCTAAGTGCCATATTCCTTTCAACAGTGATCAAGCTGATTTCAAAATAAATAAGTCGCCGGCTCACTTCCGTCTTACGGGACAGGCGCGTGGGGGAAGGTTTGTCGAAACTAGAGGGAAGAAGACTTGTTTCCAGCCAAGAATCTCCCAAAAAACACAAGGAAGCCGTCCCACAAGCTGTGCGGTCTGCCAGTTTCTCGGACCAATGTCACGCAGCTGATCGATTATAGAGTCTTGATCTGGGAGTTCAGAAGCCCAAGGCACAGTTTATGGGAACGGGTGGAATATGGGGCGAAAAGGGATAACCTGGTGGGAGGACCATGGCCAGAGCAACCAAAGGGGTCAACCTAACATGGTAAGCCAAATAAAAATGTCAAAAATAAAGTGGGGGGGTGGGATCCACACACAAAACCAAGAGACAATGAACCTTTGGATTTCCAGTTTTCTTTTTGCTACATTCTAAACAAAATAAAAACTTCAGGAATGTGAAATTTTGCTCTCTCTCTGTCTCTCTCTAAGCGGACATCACAAAGACCCACGGGAAGGGGAGTTGATCGATCTCGCAGAACGGGAATGAATCCCATCCTCGGAAGGCAGGAGGGGAGGCAAACACAACTGGATTGTGGTGGGAGGGAAGCCAGGGCTTAAAAAAAACAAAAACCCCAACAACAGCAACAACAAAACTAATTACAGGTACCGTCAGCCTGGATGTGGACCACCACACCATCACTATTGAGGGCGGTGACCCAGAAGAGCAACCGTGAAATTGGAGCCGATTTAAAGAGATGCGGTGCCTGCGATTTCTTGGGTCGCTCAGCACCACACCTCATGGGGCCATGGACTGTGGCAAGGATCTCTCGGGCGGCTGCGTCAACGATGGCAGGGCACTTCTCTGGCAGAGAAGAAGTTCCCCACCACGGCTGGTCGAAAAGTTCAAAATGGAATGTGAGGGAAGGGGGGGGGGAGAGAGAAAAGACTACAGCTTCGGGATGTGTAAACCGCCAGAACCGAAAAACAACACCCACCCCCACGCCCCGGGGCGGAGTGGGAGTGGGAAAATGCCCGCCCCCAGGAGGGGCAGGTAGGAGGACCGTACGTGCGCATGGGGGGAGAGAGGGGAGGGGAGAGGAATCTTCATCGCTCGGCCGGATTCAGTCTGTGTGAGCCTCACGACACTCCTCTCTCGGGGGGAGGCGGGGGGGAGGAGAACGGATCGCACCAGTTTCTCGGGAGCAACTCAGCACTTCGACAAGGTCTCCTTGAGTTCAGACAGCAGGTTGCCCAGCAAGGTCGGCTCGTTGCACTTGGCATCGACGGAGACGGAGTTCTCTCCCTTTGGAAAGAGAGCGGATTTTCATTTGTGGGTGTGGAGAGAGATGAGACAGCAAACACAGGTTGTGGCCAACCAACACAATCAAATAATAATAATAAAAATAAAAATTATTTATATCCCACCCTCCCCAGCTGAAGCCAGGCTCAGGGCAGCTAACAACAATAAAAATAACACAGTATTCTAAAATCAATTCATTTTAAAATCAGTTCAAAATCAAATTAATGGCAACCATGCGCTAGAGTTCTGTGAGGATTGCCAGAGGAGGGGGTCAGACTGTGCCTTGGCCAAAGGCCTGGCGGAACAGCTCTGCCTTGCAGGCCCTGCGGAAAGATGTCAAGTCCTGCAGGGTCCTAGTCTCTTGTGACAGAGCGTTCCACCAGATTGGAGCCGCAGCCGAAAAAGCCCTGGCTGTAGATGAGACCAGCCTAACCTCTCTGTGGCCTGGGACCTTCGGGATGTTTTTATTTGAAGACCGTAAGTTCCTCCATGGGACATACCGGGAGAGGCGGTCCCGTAGGTACGAGGGTCCTAAGCCATATAGGGCTTTAAAGGTCAAAACCAGCACCTTAAACCTGATCCTGTACTCTACTGGGAGCCAGTGCAGCTGGTATAGCACTGGGTGAATGTGATCCTGCGGCAAAGACCCCGTAAGGTGCATTCTGCACCCGCTGGAGTTTCTGGGTCAGTCTCAAGGGCAGCCCCACGTAGAGCGAGTTACAATAATCCAGTCTGGAGGTGACCATCGCGTGGATCACAGTGGCTAGGTCAGGGCGAGAGAGGTAAGGAGCCAATTGCTTAGCTTGGTGCAGATGAAAAAATGCCGCCTTTGTTATAGCTGCAATCTGCGCCTCCATGGAGAGGGAGGTATCGAAGATTACACCCAAACTCTTAACGGACGGTGCTGGCACTAATTGCACCTCCACAAGAGATGGGAGTTGCCCCCTCAATCCCATATCGTCCCGTCCCAGCCAGAGGACCTCTGTCTTCGAAGGATTTAACTTCAACTGGCTCCCACGTAACCATCCAGCCACAGCTTCCAAACATCTGGTCAGTGTGTCTGGGGCCGAGTCAGGATGGCCATCCATCAACAGAAAGGAGGTGGAGCGACTCCTCTAGGATGCAATCATCACCCCACTGTTGTCTGCCCCCCCCCCCCAACTTACCTTTTTAACTAACAGACAGACATGATGGCCCTGGATAGAACGGCTATACATCGATGCGCAGGACCCCACTCGCTCGACAACTGAAGGGGAAGGAAAGAGAAGGCGTTTAAGATGGGGCGTCTTCGTCCTCTCCCTCAAAAACAAGGCTAAGCTTTCAGGAGTGTGAATGAGAAGGAGGAGGAGGAGGAGGAGGAGGAGAGCTTACTCCCTCTGCCCATATCAGCAAGAAGCACTGGTTAGATCTCCTGGAGGGAAGAAGCAGCGCTCAAAGCAGGGACTCATGCTGAGAAGCGACGGAAGGCCTCCTCAGAGAGTGGGCAAGTCTCCTTGGATTGCTCACTCCTGATGCAGAGAGAGATGACACGTAAAGGCAGCAAAACCCCCCCAACCCCCCTTACCTGCCAGTCATAAGGACTTAAGCAGGGTGTGGAAACCCTCAAATTTGCCCCTAAACAAATGCCAACAGCTGGGGGTGAAAATCACGCCTGGCAACCAATCTATTGACATTATTTTCAGCTCTCCAAACCCACTATGACAGTCTATCCTGGGTTGTTGTTGTTTTTTGAGGAGGAGGAACTTACTGCAGCAGGAACCCACCTGAGAAGTGATGGTGGAAGCAGATTTTCGCCAGGAGGTGGTGGAAAGGCATGGTGATGCTGTCGACTTTGAAGGATCTGGCGTGCAGGTCCCCTGACTCCAGCAACTTGGCATAAGCATCACTTGGGGGAGGAGAAATCAAGGTGAATTGAGCGGCAAAGGAAGCTGGGGGAAGAGGAGTGGGCCGGGACACCATCTCTGGCTTGCCCACTTCTGTGGGCCAGAAAAGCTTTTTAATGTTTATTATGATCTTGGGGCCCACCAGGCCTAGCGAGCGAACATACACTCATACCGACACACAAAGAAGGGGGGGAAAGCATCAAAGTAAGTACATTCAAATGACGTTGCAAAAAGATACGGTTCATAAACAAGCTTGTTTTCCCGTGCTCTGGAGGGTAGGACTCGAACCCATGGCTTCAATTTACGAGAAAGGAGATTCTGATTAAACATCAGGAAGAAGTTTCTGACAGTGAGAGCTGTGTGATAGTGGAAAGGGTTTACTTGGGAGGCTGTGAACTCTCCTTCCTTGGTGATTTTTAAGCAGAGGTTGTGTGCCCACCTGCCATGGATGCTTGAGCAGATTTCTGCATTGCAGGGGGTTGGACTAGATGGCCCTTGGTGGTCCCTCCCGACTCTACAATTTATGATTCTACAAACGTTTTCTCATAAAAGCAGGGCAAGGCAAGGGAGAAGCGTGTCAGGTCGATCTCTGCATCCAACAGTGGAAGTTCATTTGTCCGCTCCCAGAGTCTCAAGAGCTCACCTGTAACAGGGCGTCGTGATAAGGTAGGAGGCGCAGCTGAAATGCAACTTGAAGTCCAGCTTTTCGTGTGTTGAGCCTTCCTCGTCCTGCCAGAAAACAACAGAGGGTGGGAAGTGGGGGCAAAAGAAGCAGACCCCCCCCCAAATGCATCCCTAAAACAGCCTCTTCTCATGGGGAACGGGGAAGGAGGCAGAAAAAGCCCCGCAACAGACCCTCCCACATGCTCCATTTTTCACTCCAGCCACCCGCCTAGCTGTTCCTCTCTGATGCTTTGGGGAAAAAAATCTGGCTTTACAGTCCCTTCTACCTGTAAGAGTCCCAAGGATGGGATAAAGCCGCACCCAATATATTAATATAAAATCACCATTTATTACTTTTATATACTGCCCTTCATCCGAGGATCCCTGGGCGGTTTTCTGGCATAAAACACAACAATACACAACGGAAAAGCAACAACCCCTCCAGGCCACAGATTTTGTTAGTGTAGCTGCACAGTGGATTTTTATATATCAAGCTGCCAGCCGGCTTTGTCTGCCTCCTGCACTCAACCTTGGCTGGAGAAGTAATAAACACATTTTTATGGAGGACAGAGGGGCTGAGGAGGAGAAAAATGAGGTCTCTGTAGCTGCCTCCTTCTCCCCAGAGAGGGTGGTGCCTTCACCCACCCTCCTAGATGCCCACATATTGGCAGGATGCCCTGTGGGTGCTGCTAAACTCTGTCATGAGCCCCCGTGGCCAGCATGACCAATGGTCAGTGATGAAGGTGGGAGTTGGGTGTTCAGCGTCGTCTTGAAGTCCCCTGACTTATTTATTTAGGAAACTGGTTCAGGGCTCTTTCATCCTTAATCTGTTTCAAACCTTTCTTTAAAAAAATACTGTGCAAAACTGAGTTTTAATGTTAACGGCATGCTTTATTTATTCTTATTTTACTTATGAGATTTATCACCCTTCATCACAAGATCTTGGGGCGGTTTGCGGAGTAAAAAAATTAAAGGTTAAAAACATGAAAGTAAGTAAAATTTTATTGTAACAGCCTGCCATAGGACCCTGGGGTGAAGGGCAGGTAATGAACTGTAACAACAACAACAAACAACAAACAACAACAACAACAACAAACAACAACAACAGAATGCAAGTGTTGGGAAGGTGGAAGAGGACCTTACTTTGACGATAAACGCGAGGGTTCCTTTTAGTTTCTGTGCCATGACAATACTTTGCAAGGTGAAGACAAACTGGGCTTCGCTGGACACCCCTAAATTGGGAGAGGGGAGTGGGGGCAGGGGAAAAAGACAATTTTTTAAAAAAAAGAAATTCTCAAATATTCACTTTCTTCCATTTTGGCTCAAGCTTGATTGATTGCGGGGGGGGGGGGGGGAGCCCTACCAAACCCACACAGGGGGTGGTTCTTAAACACAGTTTGGAAGCGTATGAAAATGAAAAGCATCAAAGACCCTCAGCAAAGTCACACAGCTACAGAGAAGACGCCCCCCCCCAACTACTATCAAATCCTGCCATTCGTATTAATTGAAACTTCCAGTAGTAAACCTCCAGAACATATCCCTCAGTATATTTTATCTTATTGATTTGGCTAGTGGCTCAAACAAATGAAGTTTCTATCTATCTATTATGTGAAAATCTAATAATAATAATATAATTTGAAAGGTCGCCCCTGGGCTTAATCTAGATATGACCCCTTTGATGCCATTAAACTTTTCGTGGAAAGGGAGGCTTTCTTGACGCTCCTTGACGCCTCTGGCCAACCCTGCCCCCCCCCCCCAGCAAAGACAGGACATACCAGGGGGCAGCTGGAAAGGGACAGGAATTCCGTCATGTATTGAGGAGCCTTCCGGCCGGAACATTTTAGTGTTGAGTGAGTCCAGGACGTTCAGCTCCATGCTCTTCAGGAAGCTGCTGCTTTTGTTCTCGAAGATGATGGAGACGGTCACCTGGCTGTCGTTCTGCAGGTTCCCCTGGATGTCGTAGGTCTGCGGGAGGAGGCATTTGTGAAGAGGGAGCAGCAGCAGAGGAGCTGGAGACCACCGCTCAACCACTGCACACTTAAGGCGCTTGCACTCCACGGAGGCGCAGACCCAGCCCCACTCACCATTTTGATGTACGCGTTTTCGGCAAGGAGGGCATAACTTGACATCGGCTGGAAGGCAGAAAGAAAATTGAAATTGAAATACTTTATTGTCACTTGTACAACGTATACAGTGAGATTACACCAGCACCCCCCACTCAGCTCTCTTAGTCTTAATTCCCCTCATTTACTGACGCACACACACCAAACCCGAAAGTCACCTGCCCTGTTGTTCTCTTTTCATTCAGCAGCCTAACAGCCCAGGATAGAAGCTGTTCTTTACCCCGTTGGTGCTTCTATATCTTCTGCCTGAGGGCAGGAGATCAAGAAAGTGCCGGCCAGGGTGTGAATCATCCCTGAGGATTTCCCTCACTCTCCTGAGGCAACGTTCTTCCGCTATTTCATCCAGCGGATTCACGGGACAGCCCATAATATCTTGTGCTGTATCCACCACCCTCTGTAGGCACTTCCTATCAGTTGATGTCAAACCAGCGTACCACACCGTGGTGCAGTATGGAAGGACACTTTCTACTGTGGTGGAGGAGATCATCAAATGTTGATTGACATTTGGAGATCATCAAATGTTGATTGACATTGTTCTTCCGCAATACTCTGAGGAGATGGGGTCTCTTTTGGGCTTTCTTAACCACCTGGGTTGTATTGATTTTCCAAGTAATGTCTTCACTGAGATCAACTCCTAGGAATTGAAAGGAAGAGACTCTCTCCACACAGCCCTCCCCGATGTACAGCGGGGCTAGTTCTCCTCTCTTCCTCCAAAAGCCCAACACCATCTCCTTTGTCTTGCTGATATTAAGGTGCAAGTTGTTATTAAGGGCGTCATTCCTGAGCTGTGGCCAATTATGTGTGGAGAGACAGCGTGGTTAGAGCGACGGAAGAGGACTTGGGAGACCAGGTTTGAATCCCCACTCAGCTAAGAAGCTGTCTGGGTGGCCATGGGCCAGTCGCCCACTCTCAGCCTAACCTACCCTGCAGGGTTTTTGTACGGACTAAAGGTATGCCACCTTGAGTTCGTTATATAAAAAAGGCAAGGTTATAAACGCAGTAAATATATAAAGATCTGCTCAGGGTAAACCCGCTGAAATTAAGAGAAGTTAGTAATGCCTATTAATTTCAGTGGGTCTACTCTGGGCAGGACTAACACTGGCTATGATTAAAAGAAATCTCTGTACAGGAGTGTTTCCCAAACTTGGGTCTCCAGCTGGTTTTTGGGACTACAATTCCCATCATCCTAACCACTGGTGTCCTGCTAGCTAGGGATGATGGGAGTTGTAGTCCCAAAACAGCTGGAGACCTGAGTTCGGGAAATCCTGCAGAAGACCTCTCAAGTGGTTTGCCAGATGGCCTAAAATATTCATTTAAAATACCAATAAAAACAAGTTAATAATAATAACAAGGGGAAAAACCCCAAAAGATGCAATTATAAGACCCTTGCTCACTGGTAACGGTTCATCCTCCAGGGTCCCGTTCTGCACCGATTCTGCAGGGAGCTCCTCTCCACTGTTGCCCTGGTGTTTCTTCGACTTCTTATCCTTGGACTTCTCCTCTTTCTTGTGCTTCTTCTTCTTGTGCTTGGAGGATTTCGACTGGGCCAGGGGGAAATCCAGGGGTCAGACAGCTTCCTCCCACATCGCCCATTAAAAGCCAAAGTGTGAACCTTGGCGATCTCCTCCAGGCCCTGCCCTGTGCAGCTCCCTGCCCATAGAGGGAACTGCCCCAGCCTTCCTTCCAAAGTCTCTCAAAAACCGCTTTTGGGACAGGCGCTTCACATTATGGATGTTTCTCCTTAACCAAGCAGCATCTACTGCTGTCTTATTGTGGTTTTTAATTAATAACAACAAATGATAATCATATTATTTATATGCTCCCCAGCCACTCTGGGCAGCTACCAACAAAATATTAAAAACACAATAAAACACTGAACATTAATAAAAACTTCCCTATACAGGGCTGCTTTTAGGTGTCTTTCAAGTTGTGTAGTTGTTTATCTCCCTGACATTTGACGGGAGGGCGTTCCACAGGGCGGGCGCCACCACTGAGAAGGCCCTCTGCCTGCTTCCCTGTAACTTCACTTCTCACAGGGAGGGAACCACCAGAAGGACCTCCATGTCCAGACCTGATGGTTGGTTATAATGTATTCCATATTGCAAGCTGCCGTGACATATCTTATGAAAGCATGGGTCGCAAATATTCAAGTAAACAATAAAAGAAGCCAACTGACAACCCCCCTGTGCGCGCGCTCTCTCTCTCTCTCTCTCTCTCTCTCTTGGCAGTCAGGGACAGGGACATGGCCACTCACCTTTCCTTCCTCTTCCTCCTCCAGCTCTTCTTCTCGCACTTCCTTCTGGGCCCCCATCGGCTCCCCAGCCCCTGCGAGGTTCGTGCTTGGCTCAGAAGGGCTCTAAAGAGAGACGGCAAGATTGAAATTATTTATACCCCGCCCATCTGGCTGGGTTGCGCCAGACACTCTGGGGCAGCTTTCAACAAATTAAAACACAGTTAGACATCAAACATTAAAACTTCCCCATACAGGGCCACCTTCAAATGTCTTCTAAAAGTTCTATTTTTATCTCATTGACATCTGGTTGAAAATGCTCAAAAAGCAAGCCAAGGGACTAAGGGACAGCTCTCCCAGAGGGGCAAGGAAGGGTCTTACTTTACAGTGGCTCATGCCCTCAAACTGTGGGCAGCTCCCTGCCTGCACCCCTCCCCCAGGCCCACCGGCTGCCTGTTTACCGGGCCAGGCTCAGGGTTCTTGCGTTAATTTACAAGGCCCTTGACAACATGGCTCCAGGAGATCTTAAGATACTGCCAGATACCTTATATCCCAGTCTTATCGCTGAGATACCGGGGGCGAGGAGAGAAAACATGGGAGCAACAGGTTCCAAGGTCTTTGCCTAAACCAGCTGTTTCCGACCTTTTTGAGTCTACGGCTCCCTTGACCAATGACTTTCTTTCTGTGGCACCCCTGTGGGGCTCAGGAGCCCAGTTATGTCCCCCCTTGCCTGCAGAGCTGGCAGCCTCTCACCCTTTTTTTGAACACCCTCCTTTATGGAGTGTTCCCTCAGCCTCCTCTCTTCTCCCGTCTCCTTGGGAGTCCTCTGGGCAGTTGCTGCCCTTGGTTTCTGGGCTGCCCGCCTGCCCCAAAGAGAGGTGTCTCCTCACACTGCCCCACAGGGGCCTAGGAAGCACCCCCTGGCCAGCCCCAGAGGCACCATTTGCCTAGGGAGCCTGCAGCTGGGGCTGCTGCAATGAACAGCCATGCAAGCCTTTGGGAGGAAGACGCAAGAGGGCATCAGAGGAGGGAGGGAAGGAGGGAAGGAAGGAAGGAAAGAAAGAAAGAGGGACAGAGGCCCGCGTTGCCTGCAGCTCCCCTGACTAACATCCAGTGCACCCCAGGGTGCCACAGTGCACTGGTTGAAAACCACTGGTTTAAGGAGTCATTTGGCGCCTCGCTTACTGTATTTTTCACCCCATAAGACGCTCCTGACTATAAGACGCACCTAGTTTTTAGAGGAGGAAAGGGGGAAAGCCCTGGGTTTTGGGGGATCAGCTCACAGTTGTGCAGCTTCTTTTGCAAAGGGGAAAAGCCCCCTTTTTTGAGGATCAGCTCAAAGTTGTTGGGCTTACTTTGCAAAGGGAAAATAATCCTGTTTTTATGGGGTTCAGCTCAAAAGTTCTGCAGCTTCTTTAGGAAAGGAAAGGGAGCCCTTTTTACAGTTTCCAGACATAATCTAATCAGCCAGTCACATGTCGCTGGGGAAACAAACAGCCTCCGTCTGCAGAACATTCAACAATGGAGGCCTGGGCAAGGGGCCGGGGCCGGAAAGGGAGCCAGTGATTGACCACACATTCGCTCCATAAGATGCACAGACATTTCCCCTTACTTTTTAGAAGGAATAAAGTGCGTCCCTATAGGACGCACTTTTCCCCCTCCAAAAATGAAGGGGAAATGTGTGTGCGTCCTATGGGGCGAATGCAGGCTTTGGCTGAAGCCTGGAGAGCAAGAGGGGGCGATGCGCACCGACCCCCCTCGCTCTCCAGGCTTCAGGAAGCTATCCACAAGCTTTGAGAGCCCGTGGGAGCTCCCGCTGGGCTCCCAAGGCTTGCGGACAGCAGCCTGCAGCCTGAAACCCGGGGAGCGCAGCGGAGCACACCCCGGGCTTCGGGCAGATATCCGCAAGCCTTGGGAGCCCGGCGGAAGTTCCTGCCGGGCTCCCTAGGCTTGCGGATAGCAGCCTGTTCTGAGGGCTGGGGTCGGGGGAAGCTTGGGCATCCCCTGCCCCAGCCCTGTGCCTGCGGGGGGGGAATAAATTTTCCCCCTTTATCCCCCCCCAAAAAAAACTAGGTGCGCCCTATAGGGCAAAAAATACGGTATATATCTGAGTTTGCAACACTTGCATGCACACACATCATTTCAGAGCTCTGCAATGGAGATTAACCTTTGCTTCCGTAGCAGCTGCAGGCGGCGGACCGTCAGAAAGCCAGAAGTCCATGTCTTCCTGCTGGAACGAGAGAGAAGGGGAGCAAAAAAGGACTGTGGGTTACCTATAGTGAACTTTCTTTTACAACTTATTCAAATCTTACAAATAATAATAATAATAATAATCACCACCACCCCACCCTGATATACAAGGTATGTATGAAAACAGCAAACCCCGTCCCCATTTCTGGGTGCTTTCGAACTATAACTCCCAGTATCATCTGCGACTGATGAGCCCTGCTGGAATGCAGCAGCTGAACTATAACTCCCATCAGACCTGGGTGCTGGGAATCAGAGTGCAATGGCCGGACCCTCCATGGGGTCCCTGCTCTGAACGGAAGAGGCCAGACTTGAGAAGAGCACAGGTGTGTGGGCGTGTTACCTTCTTCTCCTCTTCCTCTTGCTCCTCCTCCACCTCCTCCTCGATCTTCCTCTCCCTCTCCTTCCTCTTCTCCTTCTCCCGCTCCTTCTCTTTGTGCTTCTTCTCCTTCTTCTTTGGTCGCTTGCTCTTCTTCTCCGCGGGGAGCACTTCCGCCTCCTGGGGCGACTTGAGGTCGTCGGCATTCCTGTGTCTCTGCACCGGAAGCTTCTCGCTGTCCGCCAAAGGCCTTTTTAGTGGGAAGGAAGGACAGGGGAGGTTTGTTTGCTTTTAATTATGTGTTTCGTTTTGCATTTTTGCATCACATTTTGCATTTTTACGTTGTGAACCGCCTTGTGATCTTCAGGTGAAGGGTAAATAAATATACAAATTCAACTCAGGCTGCAAAAAACACCATCTCGAGATCCAGCCTCCTGTTTTCCAACCCAAAAGCAAGATTCTAGCAGGGCCGGTAATATGGTGCCCATTGCAAGGCCAGAATTAACACCACACACACTCTCATGCATAGCACACAGCTACACTCCCAGGAAGCTGTGATTGACCGCAGCTCCATCGCTGAATGAACCCTCTGAAACGGCCTGAGGGCGACCAGAAGTTCCCCGACACAAGTCTTTGCCTTTCTGGTGCCCTCCAGCGGCTCTGGACCACAAGTCCCAGCAGCCCCCATGCTGGCTGCGGCTGTTGGGGAGTCGTGATGGCGGAAATTCCAGAACATCTGAAGGGCACCTGGGCTGCGGAAGGCTGTCCTGGAGTAAGTTTCAGGAGCACTACAACAGGTTAACAGCGAGGTGGATTGCATACAGCTGCTTTCCTGGTCGCCTATGGCGAACGGAAGATTGGCTCCAGGCAAGCAAGCGACCAAACGCCCTTCGGAGCATGGAACTCCCTGTCACTAGCAATCAGGCAGGCACCAGATGCAAGGCTGAAACAGGTTTATTCCAGGAGGCCTTTGCACCATAAATGCTGTTCTTGGATTTTCAGTTTTGCATACTGCATGTTTTGCATTTTGTAAGTTGCTTTAGTGAAAACTAGGATTTTTAAAAAACGTTTCTTTTGTTCCAGGCCACAAACATGCAAATTTAGGTCTATGCAGGCAGAGGAGAGAGAGAGAGAGAGAGAGAGAGAGAGAGAGAGAGAGAGAGAGAGAATTGATTTCCCCCCCTAGACTCTCAAAATACGGAGAGTCTCTTTTTTCTGCTGCAATTTGGGGTGGGGTGGGTGGGTCAGCAGCTCTCTTGGCCGTGTCGGGGTTTTACGACGTCAGAAAGGGAGCAGCCAACGTATGGTTTTTACAGTGTAGTGTTATGTTGTGAATGCCCTGAGATCTACGGATAAAGGGGCAGTATGCAAATTTAATAAATAATAAAAAGGACAACTTCCCATACACTGGAGAGAGAGAGAAAGATAGATAGGGAGAAGGGAGCGCTTACCTCGCCGATTTCCCTGAAACCAGACTGTGTGTGAAAGACAGAGAGAAAGAGAGGGAGACAGGAGAAAAAAATAAAAATAAAATACACATGACGACAGAATACAGCAACTGTGCGAATGGAAGAAGCAGGAGGGAAAGAGACAGAGAGTGAGAAATGCAAAATAATTCTGGTGATGCCTCACAGGACATATAAACGGAAGAGCTGGAAGAACCTGAGGAGCAAACCTAGCCTTTTAAAAGATGCAATAGAAGTGTCCAAACTGATGGCTTCACCCCCTAAACTAAGCTAAGCCCACAAGGTGAAGATGGGGGGGACGGGACACACCTGTGACCCCTGGGTCTAATCTGGCCCACAAGGTCAGTGCCTGCCCCAAACCACGCTCACCCCAGAGGTCGCATGTGACATAAAGGAGGCCTTGCCATACTCGCAAGCGGTCTATATTTGAATCGTTCTCATTCTCAAGTACTGCTTTTCTTTTTTAAAAAACAAACATCCACAATTCATGCGCAAGGCTTAGAAATCTGAATATTAAGCCATCTCCATCTCTCCACCTATACCTGAAACAAATGAATGAAATATTGCTGAACTACAACCAAAAGTAGGGAAACTCTGGCCCTCCAGGCATTGCTGAACTAAAACTCCCACCAGCCTCCACAAGCATGGCCGATGGCTGGGGGTGATGGGAGTTGTAGTTCAGCAAAATGCCTGGCTGGCCAAAGGATCCTTGCACTCTGGTGCTGTTTTTTGTTGCATCAATTAAGTGTTTTAAATGTGTTGTTAGCCGCCCTGAGTCCGATTTTCTGAACCGGGAAGGGTGGGGTATAAATAAAATTTATCATTATTATTATTATTATCATTATCATCCCACAGAAGAGCAGCAAAGCAACAGGCCTCAGCTGACGCCAGGAAGGTTTAATGCTAGCCAGGAAAACAGAAGAACGCCAGCCCAGCTTTTTCCTTACTTGTCAAGGTCGATGTCCAGGGCCTTGTAGGGGTCGTTGGGGTCCTTGTCATCCTCGTCGCTGGGCAGAGCATTCTGGGGAAAAAGCCACAAGAGAAGAGGGAGTGGGTCAAAGAGGTGCTGACTTCCAAGGGGTCTGGTGACCTACCCTCCATTGCCACAGCGACATAATTTTTTCAAAGTCAGAAATATGTTTCCTCCACCCTGAACCAAGAGATAACGACTGCTGCAGCAGGATTTCATTTGCCAGATTAAGAATGTAAGAATCTGCCTGCTGCATCTGGCCAAAGGGGGCCCTTCTACAGTCCAGCCACCTGCTCTCATAGTGGCCCTCCCTCCAGGGCTTACTTCCGGCATCTCCTCCGTGATGATGTCCACATGTTGTGCGGGCGCAATGTCCTCGTCGCTCTCGGTGTGCAGCGAGTTGTGGCGCCGGTGGTGCTTTCCCCGCTTCTCCTTCTCCTGTTTCTTCTGCTTCTTCTTCTTCTTGTCCTTCTCCAGCTTCTGCTGGTGCCGACGCTCCTCTTCCAGCTTCACATACTGGTCAGAAACCGGCAAGCCTGCGTTGATGGGCGGGGAGGGACAGAGCGAGTTCTCAAGAGGGGCAGTGGGCTGAGCACCAGCCTTGAAAGGAAATGCTGGCCAAGGTACGCAGCCTGGGAGTCATTTTGAACTCATCACTGTCCATGGTCAATTCTGCGTCCAGGGTGGCTGTCTACCAGCTCCATCTGAGACCCTCCCTGCCTGTGCACCGTCTCACCAGAGTGGTGCATGCTCTGGTCCCGCTTGGACTACTGCAATGCACTCTCCATGGAGCAACCTTTGAAGGTGACCTGGAAACTACAACTAATCCAGAATGCGGCAGCTAGACTGGTGACTGGGAGCAGCCGCCGAGACCATATAACACCAGTCCTGAAAGACCTATATTGGCTCCCAGTGTGTTTCCAAGCACAATTCAAAGTGTTGGTGTAAAGCCCTAAATGACCTTGACCCAGTACACCCTCAACGTCCAGTCCGGACACTGAGGTCCAGCTCTGAAGGCCTTCTGGCGGTTCCTTCATTGTGAGAAGTGAGGTTATAGGGAACCAGGCAGAGGGCCTTCTTAGTGGTGGTGCCCTCCCTGTGGAACGCCCTCCCCTCATATGCCAAGGAGATTAAGAACTACACAACTTTCAGAAGACACCTGAAGGCAGCCCCCTATTAGGAAGCTTTCAATGCTTAACGTTTTTACTCAGAGCAGACCCATTGAAACTAAAGGACTTTAAAAGGCAGCCCTGCCCTCTTTGTGTGGCTGTTCCAACTTCAGCAGCTGGAGAAATGGAAGCCAGGCGTACTCGCCCTTTCAGGATCCCAGCATCTGAAGTGGGAAGCAGAGACCAGGGCACAGAAAACTTGATTTGGAAGCGCTGAGAATCAAGGCCGCTCATCTGCATAGCTCCACCCACCGGGCCCCGTTCACTGGTGTGGAATGCTGGGAAACTGGCAGAACTCTTACCAGGAACTTTCAGAGGAACGGAGAGGTCAATTTGCACCACAGGTATGTGCTCGACGCCGGGGCTGTCTTGGTACCTCTGGACAAGGCGGGGGTGGAGGGAAGAAGAGATGTCAGGTGGGGAAACAAGAGATGTCATGTGCCAACATTGGCCCCGTGTGGCTTACCAAAAGCAACAGCAGGACCCCTGCCATTAAGAGAGGGGCCCACCACCACCCTAGAGTGGGTCCCTTGCGACTACCAGACAAGGCTTACCTTCTGTGGGGAAGGAGAACTTTTGATGTAGAACGGGTTGTTCGCTTGTTCTTGCTTCCGGACTTCTCGGCGCTTTAGGGAGAGACAAAGGGCATGGCGGTGGGTTTAAAAATCTAATATATTGAGGATTATTGGAACATTTTTCTTGGCTTCATTTACCGTATTTTTCTCCCCATAGGACGCACCGGCCCATAGGACGCACCTAGCTTTTGGGGGGGGGAAATCAAGGAAAAAATTTTTATTTCCCCCCCAGGTTTGCGCAGCCATCCCCAAGCTAGAAGAGGGAGACGGAGCACTCCGTCTCCCTCTTCTGCCTTCAGGGACAGCCTCTCTAGCCTCCGTGGGGCAGCGCCAGGCTCCACATCAGGTCGGGGAATAGCGGGGTGACGGCGCTCCGCCTCCCCACTATCCCCCGAGCTTATGGGGCTGGCGATGGGGAGAAGCAAGCTTGCTTCTCCCCCCCCCGCCAGCCTCCAGACCAGGTCGGGGAATAGCGGGGTGGCAGCGCTCCGCCTCCCAACTATCCCCCGAGTTTGTGGGCTGCAGGCTGCTGCCCGCAAGCTTTGCGAGCCGGCGGGACCTCCCGCCGGGCTTGCAAGGCTTGCGGATAGCTTCCTGAAGCCTGGAGAGCGAGAGGGGTCGGTGCGCACCGACCCCTCTCGCTCTCCAGGCTTCAGGGAAAGCCTGCATTCGCCCAATAGGATGCACACACATTTCCCCTTCATTTTTGGAGGGGGAAAAGTGCGTCCTATAGGGCGAAAAATACGGTATTTAAAAAAGGAGAATCCAAATGGCCTCCCCAACCCTGCTCCACAACAGCTGTGTTTCTATCCAGACAGGGCCAGCCTAACTTGTCTAGGCTCTGGGAACTCCCAGGTTAGATTACTGCAGCATGTTATAGGTGGGGCTGCCTCTGAAGACAGTGCGGAAATGTCAGCTGGTGCAGGATTCAGCGGCCAGGTTGCTCGCTGGGACAAAACAGTTTGAGCACATTGCATTGCTCCTGGCCCGACTGCACTGGCTGCCAATCAGTTTCCGGGCCCACTTAAAAGTGCTGGCTCCTCTCGTGAGCCAGAGGGGCACGATGCCTACATGACGGGCATAATAAATCCCTGCATTGCAGGGGGGTGGCCTGGTCCCTTCCAACTCTACAGTTCTTTCACTCTATGACCTTCTGCAGCCAGCCTACCCTCTTCAGTTCCTCCTCATCCATTTCAGGCTGCCGGTGCCTTGTGTGCCTCTGTTCCTCCTCGTGGAAGATGGTCCGGGGCTTCTCGTCCTCAGACTCGCTGTCCGAGGGAGGCTCGTTGATCCATGCGTCAAGGTCCAAGCTGGGAAAGGGAGAGAGCCTTTGCATCACTACCAAGCCACCCTTGCTACTGATTACTCAAAAAGTTACTAATTCTAGTTAGATTAATATAGCTTCTTGTCAACAGAATAGACTCTTAAATCTCGGGGCCACGGGTTCAAGCCCCAGGTTGGGCAAAGATTCTTGCACTGCAGGGGGTTGGACTAGATGACACCTGTGGTCTTTTCAAAGTCTGTGATTCTATAACTCCATCTTATTTCTGTGATTTTAGGTTGTTCTGAGCAATTTTATTAATTGTTGCAACCTGTTTGGGTTCTTAGAGCGAAGGGTGGGCAAATCACCATCACCACATCCAGTCTCAAGTCAACATTATCATTTCTCCAGTTCAGGGCTGCGGAAACTCAAGGCTGGGCGATATCTGGTTTTCAATGTCAAAGTATATCACCAGCTAAACAGTACAGTGGTACCTCGGGTTACATACGCTTCAGGTTACAGACTCCGCAAACCCAGAAATAGTACCTCAAGTTAAGAACCTTGCTTCAGGATGAGAACAGAAATCGTGCTCCAGCAGCATGGCGGCATTAGCTAAAGTGGTGTTTCAGGTTAAGAACAGACCTCCAGAACAAATTAAGTACTTAACCCGAGGTACCACTGTATATTGCTGGGTCAAAAATTTCAGAACTGCTATCACGATACAGACTTCAAAACGGTTTTGGGCGATATATCCTCCAGCCCTACTCAGGACCCTCCCACAGGGCTACTCTGCACCCTCCTGAAGCGCTTTTGCATAGCTGGGATGTTTCCTTGAGTGGTTAATGTGCCTCTTTGCTCAGCTGGATGGGGAACAGAGAGGTTTTTATGGAGGCAATGAGAGGGGAATGTAGAAACCTCTGCCTTTTGTGCAACTGGAATGTAACCTACTGTACAAAAGGTAAGAATTGCATCTGTTGCGCCCCCCCTATCACTGTCCCTTTCCTTTTCCTCTGCCCCTCCCCATGACTTCTCCATGAGAGAATGCAGCACCCAGGTTCAAAAGACTCCCCCCACCCGCTTGGAACCAAACAAGGTTTCTGGACCACCTTAAAAGGCAGCCCCATGCACAGTGCACTGCGGCAGTTCTGACCCTGCTGCAAACACAGAAATCGCACGGTCCCTCCTTGCCCTTTCTAAGACCCCTTGCTCTGCCTTCCCCCGATTTCACTCCTCTCAGACTGGCTGGGAGGCAGGCGAGGCTGCAGGCCCAGAACCCCGGGATCCAATGCCGTCACCCGGGCGGAGAGAATCTTACCCTTCTGGAATGGGCACTTTCTTTTGGGCTTTGGGGGCGACGGGGTTGAGCTCCCCAGCGAACAAGGCGATCACTTCCTCGGCTACGGGGACCTCTTTGATCTGAAGCTTGTGGATGTATTTCATGAGCTGGAGGATGCAAGAGGCCTGGCGAGAGGAAAGAAATTTATTAAAGTTAAGAGAGAAAAAGAGAGAGGGAGACTCTCATTGATTTAGCCCACTGTTTCCCAGACTTGGGTCTCTGGCTGGTTTTGGACTACAACTCCCATCATTCCTAGCTAGCAAGACGAGTGGTTGGGAATGGTGGGAATTCTGGTCTGAAAACAACTGGAGACCCAAGTTTGGGAAACACTATTTTAGCCAGAGGGTTAAAATGTTGCGCAGGTGGTACCTAATGTCAAATAAATGAGCCAAAATGTATAAAAATGTGCCAGGTAAGTACTGGGAACGGTATGTAGACAAAAGGGTCATTCTTTTATATGTGGTGGACATGCAAAAAAGCTAAAGGCTATTGGGAAATGATATACAGTGAAATGAAGTTGATATTTAAATGGACTATTCCCAAAAGATCAGAAGCTTTTCTTATAGGCATAATAGGGACAGACATTTTGAAGATGACCAAACTATTTACGTATGTGACAACAACATCTAGAATATTATTTGCATGGAAATGAATAGAATAAAAGGTTCCAACGAAGGAAGAGTGGTTGTTAAAATTAATAAGCTATGCAGAAATGGTAAAGCCGATAGCAATATTAAGAGATCTAAATGATGAGCCTTTTACAGAAGAATGGAGGCCTTTCTTGCACTATTTGAAAAAGTATTGTAGTCAAATGAAATTGTGGGCAGGATTCTAGATAGGGGCAACAGCAGCAGAAAAACTATACAGTAATTGTATTAGTGGGATTCTGCAATAGATGAGAGTTTGATATATCACAGTAGAAAAGGGTATGAAAAGGGCTGCGTTTTCTCTTTCCTTTTCGATATTTCTGACTTCATTTGTTCTAGATATGATCTTATTTTATTGTGAAAACTTTAATTTGAGCAAAAAGGAAAAAGGTTTGAACAGAAACACTGTGAAGTTGGGGGTGGGAAGACAATTTATGAATCAATGCAATTATTCGATTTGAAGTCTGTGAAATTTTAGAAATTCATAGAAAATAATAATGTAAAAAGAGAGAGAGAGATGGGATCTTGGGAGGATTTTTGCTTACCCTTTCCTGGACCTCGAGGTCCGCACTCTGCACGAATTGCGGCAGGCGCTCTATCATCATCTGCGTGGCCTCCTGCGCCACCTCCTTCTCGCCAGCCTGCTCCTTCTGCTGCAGGATTGCGGCGTACAATTTCACCATGTTTTGGACGTACACAGCCTGGATGTGGCCGGGCAGCGTGGTGACCTTGGGCCGCAGCATGGCTTCCAGAGTCTGGTGAGGCTCCTCAAGGTGCCTGAGGAGGAGGAGGAGGGGGAGAAGGTGCTTAGAGGCGGGGTGTCCCAAAACCTCCTTCCAGGAGAGAAAGCGAGGAAATCATAAGAGGGAGCAAGGGGAGAACTCGGCCCTCTCCCAGCTGCGAGGCCTCCCTGGTGGTTCGTGAGACAGCCTTTGTGGTGGTGGCCCCAAGGGCAAGGAACTGCCTCCCCACACAGGTGATACCGGCACCATGTCTTTACAGATGTTGGCAACTGGTCGTGTTGGTTGTTGGAGACTAGCAACATCTGGAATGTTAGAACGATGTTGGATTGAAGCTAAGTGGTTTTCAGCAGTAATGTTATAAAGATGTGTAAAAATGGACTGTTAACGGGGGATAATTCAAAGTTATAATGTATTAAGATTAAAGATTAGGATAAAAATAAAGAGGGAAAGGATTTGCTGAACCAACCAATTGAACTGGATACAAAAAAGGGAGGTGTGAGGAGGTCTGGGGAACAAGCGAATGAAAGATAAGATACGAAAAGATGGAATTGTTTTTAACTGTTTTTATTTTGTATTTTTTCCTTTTCTTTTTTTCTTTTTGTAATAATTTGAAAACTTTAATAAAAATCTTTTAAAAAAAAGACTAGCAACATCTGGGAGGGCCCTGACAGATGTTCCCCATCCCTGGTCTAAGAGGAGGCATTCCCCACTGAGAGAATGCCTCTTCTCAATAGAGGCACACCTCCATCTCAAGCATCTCATAGTGAACACTGCTTCTTAGAAAAGGGCTGGGGAACCTGTCGCTCTCTTGACTCCATCATGCAGGCCCACTGGTTGTCTGCAGGCTACAGCTTGGGAGCTCCTGCGTGACAGATGCCACTGTGCGGCTGGGAACTTACTCGGAGAACTCCCCGCAGATCCAGGCCGCGGCGTACAAGACCTCGCAGATCCCGTTGCGCTGGGTGTTGCTGGCCAGGAGGTGGGCGTTGTCCAACAGCATGGCCATCTGGGAGACGGCGAACTTGCGGATGGCCTTGACGCGAATGGCCACGTCAAGCATCTGGGAAGCGATGAGGTGGCCGTGGCGGGTCCCCTCCAGGCGGGTCAGCTCCACCAGGATGCTGATGTACCTGGATCACGAGAACACAGGAAGGGGCCTTAGACCCAGTCAGACTATTGGGTCCCTCAAGCTCAGGACTCTCTACGGCAGGGTTTCCCAAACTTGGATCTTCGGCTAGGGATGATGGGAGTTGCAGTCCAAAAACAGCTGGAGAACCAAGTTTGGGAAGCCCTGGTCTACAGTGAATGAAAGTGGCTCTCCAGGGTTTCTAGTTCAGACCTAACGGGAGTTGCTGGGGAAGGGACCCAAGACCTGCTGCACGCAAGGTGGACTGCTCTACTGCTGAGCTATGGTCTTTTCCTTAAAAAACAAAGTAATAAAAACAAAATGAAATGAAAAATATATTTAAACTGGTTATTCCCCCCCCCCCAACCTGACGCTTTTCTCCTATGGATAATTTTGGGTCAGAGGCCACAAAGAAGATGATTAACTTATTTATGCATGCAAGAAAGAGCAGCCAGAACCGTATACAACCGGAACTGGGGGAAAAGAAGAATGGCTCTCAAAATTAATGGACTATGTGCAACTGGCAAAGCTAACAGTGAAAATAAGAGGTCAATACAATGGGCAATTTATGGAAGAATATCATAATCAAATCGCCGGCAGAATTTAAAACTTGAGCAAAGAGAAGAAAATGGTAATATATGAAACAGAGGAACATGTATTAGATGAAATGTGTGAAGCCCTGTAGGTAAACAGAAATACTGACCATTCAAAATTGGTGATGTATTGGTAATTGGACTGGCTACATATGTCAATGATTTTGGTCAGCAGCTCGTCCCTGTAGGTTGTCCCTTCCGCTTTGTCCACGTGGATCATCAGCTTCTTCACAATCTCCATCAAGTTCTTCTTGGACACCTGAAGTTATAGAGGCCGGTTGGTGGGGAGGGAGGGGCAAGACATTAAGGAGGATATTGACAAGCTGTAGCGTGTTAAGAGGAGGGCGACCAACAGCGGAGTGAAGTTTTTTGTCGGGGAACAATGGTGCCAGCTTGTGAGGGCGATTTGGGGTGTGTGTGTGTGAACATCATGTTGTGATGTCCCAACATGTTGATGTTGTGTGCATGACCATCGCACCTCCCTAAGTCGGGCAAAAGCATCCCGGGCTTTAATACATGAACAATTAACTGGGAACATAGCCTAGTCCCCCTAATCTGCGCATCACTGGCAACCAAGATGATGAAGGGCCTGGAAACCAAGCCTTTTGAGCAGCAGCTGAAGGAGTTGGAGATGTTTTGGCTAAAGAAGAGGAGAAGTGAGAGGTGGGAAGATGGCCACCTTCAAGTATCTCAATGGAAGGTGGAGCCACCTTCAAATATCTCAATGGAAGGTGGAGCCACCTTCAAATATCTCAATGGAAGGTGGAGCCACCTTCAAATATCTCAATGGAAGGTGGAGCCACCTTCAAGTATCTCAATGGAAGGTGGAGCCACCTTCAAATATCTCAATGGAAGGTGGAGCCACCTTCAAATATCTCAATGGAAGGTGGAGCCACCTTCAAATATCTCAATGGAAGGTGGAGCCACCTTAAAGTATCTCAATGGAAGGTGGAGCCACCTT
Organism: Podarcis muralis; assembly: GCF_964188315.1. Lineage (NCBI taxonomy): Eukaryota > Metazoa > Chordata > Lepidosauria > Squamata > Lacertidae > Podarcis > Podarcis muralis. Next base: position 4,360,452 of record NC_135672.1, on the reverse strand, counting down.
CAAATATCTCAATGGAAGGTGGAACCACCTTCAAATATCTCAATGGAAGGTGGAGCCACCTTCAAATATCTCAATGGAAGGTGGAGCCACCTTCAAGTATCTCAATGGAAGGTGGAGCCACCTTCAAATATCTCAATGGAAGGTGGAGCCACCTTCAAATATCTCAATGGAAGGTGGAGCCACCTTCAAATGTCTCAATGGAAGGTGGAGCCACCTTCAAATGTCTCAATGGAAGGTGGAGCCACCTTCAAATATCTCAATGGAAGGTGGAGCCACCTTCAAATAGCTCAATGGAAGGTGGAGCCACCTTCAAATATCTCAATGGAAGGTGGAGCCACCTTCAAATATCTCAATGGAAGGTGGAGCCACCTTCAAATATCTCAATGGAAGATGGAGCCACCTTCAAATATCTCAATGGAAGGTGGAGCCAGCTTGTCTTCTGCTGCTCTGGTGGGGAGGACCCCAGACAATGGATTCAGATGGCAAGAAAAGAGTATCTAATGAAACATCAAGAAGTTCAACAGTATAAAGGGGGTGGACGCTCCTTCCTTGGAGGCGTTTAAGCAGAGGCTGGGTAGCCATCTGCCAGGGGTTCTTGAGCCGTGATTCTGGCACTGCGGGGGGCTGGGCTGGATGAAGCTGAAGGTCCCTTTCAACTCTACAACTGCCTTCTATTGCTTTTGAGAGGGTTTGCTTTAGGAATGCAGGAAGCTGCCCTATGCAAAGTCAGACAGCTGGCCCCATCTAACTCAGTACGGTTGACACTGACCGGCAGCAGCTCTCTGGGGTTTCAGAAGGGGCTCTTGCCCAGTCCCACCTGGGAGTGGTCAGAAATTGAGCCAGGACCTTCTGCATGCAAAGCAGGCACCCTACCAATGAGCCATGGACCTTCCCCAGCTTGATCTCCCTCCTGCCTCCAAGGATGGTGTTCTTGCTGCATTGCTCCTAAGGGTTTTTGGGTATGCTCTCTATACGTCTAAAAGTTAAGACCTCCGTGATGTTGCGGCGGCAGGTGAACGTACCATCCCATAGAGAAGATCCAAGGCCCGGAGGCGGATGGACTCGTCTTTATCATCCAAACACTGCAGGATGAGATCCTTGTGGGACTGGACCGATTTGGGGTGGGTTTTCAGGATCTTGGACATCGCCAGCAGCCCCAGATATTTCACTACGTGGGGAGGAGGAGACACAAACACACACAAGGGCCAAATAAGATTTCCAGGGGCAGCGGTGGAGGCCAGGGAAGCTGAGCTGCACTCAAGAGCAGATTCCATGAAATCAACGGACTCAAGTTAGGAAAGCCCAGTGGATTTCAACAGACCTATAAAGCCTTAAACGGCTCAGGACTGCAATACCTCAAGGACTGCCTCTTTCCTTATGAACCTACCCAGACCCTGAGATCATCTTCAGAGGCCCTCCTTCGTGTGCCCCCTCCTCGAGAGGTCTGGAGGGTGGCAACACAAGAACGGGGCCTTCTCTGCACTGGCTCCCCATTTGCTCTCCCCAGGGATGTTCGCCTGGTGCCTTCATTATACACATTTAGGTGCCAGGCAAAAACATTCCTTTTTAACCAGACCTTTGGTTGATTTGATTGACATCCTATGCCCTTTTTAAATGTGGGGGTGTTGGGGGGAGGTTATTGGGTTGTTGTTTATATTCTGATTATGTATTTAGCGGTTTCATATTTTGATTTTATTTTGTGAACTGCCCTGAGACCTGTGGGTATAGGGTGGTATATAAATTCAATCAATCATAATCATAGAATGACTAAGCCAATGCAACTGCTCACTCATATTAGTATTTAGCAGGGTTTTAAGGGTGCCCCCTCCCTTGCCCCTGGTGCCAAGGACTTCCCCCCACCCCACAGGCCCGGGACTTACAGTTCTGGTCCGAATCTTCTATCAGTATCCTCAGTTTCTGAACGCAGAGCTGTAAAGAAATGAGGCACAAGTTTTTTGCAAGCGGCAGAGAGGATGACACCTTCCACCTCCCTCTGCAATCAAGGAAAGCCCTCTGCACTCCAGCAAAGTTTCAGCTGCCACCGCTGTGAGAGCTGGGAGGCCAAGGTGGGACTGTACCTGGATGCTGGCACTGTGGTTGGGCATCCCCGAGGAAAGAGAGATCAAGACTGGAGGAAGGAGAAAAGGGAGTTTAAATTGGTACGGTGCAAAACACGCAAGTCAGGAGGGGTAAACAATAATGGCGTGCTTGGCACTGCCTTTCCTTACCTGCAATCACTGTGTTCACACATTCGTAAAGCAGCGACATGGCGGAAGTGCTGAGAGGGGGGAAAGAGAGAGTTATTGCACTCTGGAAAGCTCGCAGGAAAGTACTGCAGCATTGCACATTTATGGAGGAGAAAGGCTATGAGTGTCCACTAGCCGGCTGACCGGGTTTTACCCTTGTTTTTGGAGGCAGCGCGAGACGTTAGGACCATCAAGGCAATGGCCTTTTCCACCCACACTCCAGTCCCAGCAGCCTTCAGAAAGGAGTTGCTGCCACAAGCATTAAGTGCATGTGATGAACGAAGTGGAAGGTCGCGAGTCATAGGAGTGCACAAATTCAGCAGGGCTTAGTGTGATTTCGGCTGCTGGTTTGCTAATGCTGTTAGCATTGTTTTGTGGATTACGAGTGCTGCAGTGCTTTGTGAATCACATAGTACGACTTTTTTTGTTGTGGCTGTGCTGTTTAGCTTTTTAAAAAGTTCGTTTGTTAATAGTGATTGTTTTCTTGATGATCTGTTAAGTATTCCATACGATTTATGTTGCATTTGTGGTTGTTCTATTATTTATCTGATTGGCATACGGCCCTTCATCATAAGATCTCAGGGCAGGTCACAGAATAAAATACAGGATAAAACATGAAAATAAGTAAAACAAAACATCAAAACGGTAATACCCTCCCCCTTCTCACAAACACATTTAAAAGGCTGTAGAATATTAATCAGCCAAAGGCCTGGGAGAAGAGGAATGTTTTCGCCAGGCACCTGAAAATATATAAATGAAGGCACCAAGCGAACCTCCTGGGGAGAGCATTCCACAAACAGGGAGCCACTCAGAGAAGGCCTGTTCTTGTGCTGCCACCCTCTGGACCTCACATGGAGAGGCACACAAAAATGGGCCTCAGATGATGAATGGGTCATTTTATATTCTGGGCTGCATCAATAGGAGTATAGCATCTAGATCAAGGGAAGTAATAGTGCCACTGTATTCTGCTCTGGTCAGACCTCACCTGGAGTACTGTGTCCAGTTCTGGGCACCACAGTTCAAGAAGGACACTGACAAACTGGAACGTGTCCAGAGGAGGGCAACCAAAATGGTCAAAGGCCTGGAAACGATGCCTTATGAGGAACGGCTAAGGGAGCTGGGCATGTTTAGCCTGGAGAAGAGGAGGTTAAGGGGTGATATGATAGCCATGTTCAAATATATAAAAGGATGTCATATAGAGGAGGGAGAAAGGTTGTTTTCTGCTGCTCCAGAGAAGCGGACACGGAGCAATGGATCCAAACTACAAGAAAGAAGATTCCACCTAAACATTAGGAAGAACTTCCTGACAGTAAGAGCTGTTCGACACTGGAATTTGCTGCCCAGGAGTGTGGTGGAGTCTCCTTCTTTGGAGGTCTTCAAGCAGAGGCTTGACAACCATATGTCAGGAGTGCTCTGATGGTGTTTCCTGCTTGGCAGGGGGTTGGACTCGATGGCCCTTGTGGTCTCTTCCAACTCTATGATTCTATGATTCTATACAGGGAGAGGCAGTACTCGAGGTATTGCGGTCCTGAGCCAGTTATTGTTGTTTATTGTGAGCCACTTTGTGAAACTGCCATCTTGACCGTTGCACCTGCCCTTGGTCTCGTCCGCTCCCTTCACTGGAGCCGATCTTCACATGGAGGGGAAGTTCCTAACTCACCGAGGGTTTGAGACCCATCGGCTCCCCTCGCCTGGTTCAGCCGGCCAGTCAAAGCCATTTCCGGGATTGCACCCGCTGTTGCATTTCTGACAGCTTCCAGGAGCCACAGGTGAGAGCAGAGTATAGGATGGGGACCAAAGGTGGACCTAGCACCCCAGAAGGAACATGACGTGTCCCCCACTAGAGGTGCAACCCCTCCTGTTAACACCCCGTATTCCCCAGCTTCCAATATTACAGGTTCATTATTTAGCAAAACACGTACCGTATTTTTCCGTGTATAAGACTAGGCTTTTCCCCTTTAAAATGTCCCACGTTATACATGGGACCATCTCCCCCCATTTTCTTAAATATGAGTCCCCCAAAATAGGGGGTGTATTATACACGGAAAAATACGGCACACCACTTAAAGACTAGCTATAAAATCCACAGACATGATAAAACTAGCAAAATATAAAGGAAGAATGTAAACAGTTTCAAAAGCCAAGATGCGTAATGACTACATGTCAGGATGAAACATTTTTAAGCATGATAGAATGAAGGCAGAGAACAGGTGCTGTCTTGCTAAAAGATTGGAACGTGGAACAAACATGGTGCTGCCCTGGGGATAAAAGAGTCAGTTCTGCAGACCAAAGCAGTGGGAACACGATGGGGCAAGGCCCGTCCTTCTGATGAAGTAGCCCGAGTTGTGGGTGGGTTTCATGTGCCCCCTTGAATCTGCCCCACTAACAAGTCACCAGACAGCGCAGATCTTTGCAGATCTATATTAAAGGTAAAGGTAAAGGTACCCCTGCCCGTACGGGCCAGTCTTGACAGACTCTGGGGTTGCGCGCCCATCTCACTCAAGAGGCCGGGGGCCAGCGCTGTCCGGAGACACTTCCGGGTCACGTGGCTAGCGTGACAAAGCTGCATCTGGTGAGCCAGCGCAGCACACGGAAACACCGTTTACCTAGTGTACTAGTAAGCGGTCCCTATTTATCTACTTGCACCCGGGGGTGCTTTTGAACTGCTAGGTTAGCAGGCACTCGGACCGAGCAACAGGAGCGCACCCCGCCGTGGGGATTCGAACCGCCAACCTTTCGATCGACAAGCCCTAGGCGCTGAGGCTTTTACCCACAGCGCCACCCGCGTCCCCAGATCTATATTACTGGAAGCCAAACAGTTGCTATTTTGTTGGGGACTAACACTTTTCAAATTCTCACAAGCAATCAAGCAGTCAGCCTGCGTGCCTGTTCAGGAACCATATGAATTACAGGTTTAAATATCAGGATTTAGAAATCAAAATGCCCTGTGTTTTGTCAACCAAAACCCTGGCTGAAGGTCAGTTGCTTCCCCAGGTCAGCACAAGCGCAAAGCAGTTCTGACCGCTGGATTTGCAACATCCACAGCACAGACAACCTGCCACAAACCATAGAGAAGTGAGGGAGAGCGCAAGGGATGAAGAGCCACAACACGCTTTCCACAGAGCTAAGGAGAAAGGCCTAGAGCGACACACAAACAGAGGCAGAGCGCCCTCTTCTGGTTCCTGCTGGAAGGCGGCTATTTTAATGGGGTGGGATCAGGGGAGGAGCCAATCTACCCTAGAGGAGTGGGGGGGGGGGGAGAGATGGGCAAGCTCCGTAGGCCTGGTACCAATCGCCACCCAAACTGGCCGCATCTAAGGAGAATCCAGAAGTGGGGACCACGTGGGGATTTATGCAGCTTTGCACGCTTGAGAGAGGAATGGGATCGCTGTGAGGTGCGAGAAGTGGGAGGAGCACAAAAGCAAAAACGGAACAAAAGCAAAAAACCCACACTCCTCCACTGCTGCTGCTGCGTCAACATCCCAGGTGGCAACTCCTCCCCCCCCCCTTCCAGGACCACATCCCACAGAGCAACCCACCCAGTGAAAATGGCACTAGCTAGAGATACGCCCTTCTCCTTTTTTAAAAAAATAGACAACAGCAGCACCACCTAAGCAAGTGGTTCCCAAACTCCCTGCCCCACTTGAAAAGGGTCGAGGGGGCTTGCTGGGCTGCAGAATGATTTGTCAGCTGTGCTAGATGCTGGTCTGGTCTTTAATTGCTTCTTTCACATTTGGGAACCCCTGATCTAATCCATGTTGCAGAACTGGCACCCATTTCCAACGCCGTTCTGCAGGCCGCAAGCGAACAGCTCTGGGAAGCAGAGATTAGGTTTACGCAACATAGAGAATGCTGAGCCATTAAATTGTCCCCGGTATAAAACCATGTCTTGATTCCCACCTAATGCTAAACCATGGTTTGTGCAGCTACAGTTTAGTAAAATATGGCTTGGCGTGCGTTCATGTGCTTAACTATGGTGTTTCTGCCGCCAACAAACTACAATCTGAAACCATGTTCTATTGTTGGGTTATGCGCCTTGCTCGGTTTTAACTTCTAGGGCAGGGGTGGGAAACTGGATCCTTACCCCAGCACTTGTGGGCAGAGTTTGACAGGTGGGTGGGGCTGCTCAACCGCCAATACCCTGACCTCCCAATAAAGCCAGGTGACCTTTTTTTCTCTGCACAGGTGAGAGCTGGCAGCCACTTGCAAGGCTCCTTTCAAAGGGCTATTTCTGCAAGGAGCTGCAGGGCTCAGCGGACACTCCCTGTCAGCAGGGCCCTCAAACGTCCTCCCAGCTTGCTAAATGGTTAGATCACCTGTTTTGTGGGCAGGTCGTCCAGGTTCAATCTCTGCCAGCATCTCCAAGTAGGACTGGGAACTGTCGCCTCTGGGGAGCCTCTGCCAACCAGAGCAGGCAGATGGAGGGACTAATGGTCTGGCTTCATATATAGCAGGTTCCTGTGTCCCTCTCTCACTGGCAAGCTAGCACAGCATAACAGTTAAAGGGTTACTAGGACCTGGGAGAGACCAGGGCTCAAATCCCCCACTCAGCCCCCAAGCTCATTTTGGGGAGCATTCACCCTCTTAGCCTAACCTACAGTGGTGCCTCGCAATACGAAATTAATCCGTTCCGCGAGTCTCTTCGTCTTGCGGTTTTTTCGTCTTGCGAAGCACAGCTATTAGTGGCTTAGCGGCCATTAACGGCTTAGCGGCTTGAAGAAAAAGGAAACAAACTCGCAAGAACTCGCAAGACGTTTCGTCTTGCGAAGCAAGCCCATAGGGAAATTCGTCTTGCGGAACGACTCAAAAAACGGAAAACCCTTTTGTCTAGCGAGTTTTTCGTCTTGCGAGGCATTCGTCTTGCGGGGCACCACTGTACTTACAGGGTTGTTGTGAGGATAAAATGGGAAGGGATTTGAAAACCACACTGGAGAAAAAGGTGGCATAGGAATAAAATATGGTGTTTTTTTAAATAATAAAAATTTAAGCCAGGGTTTTCCCTGCCCCACACTTGAACATTCCACATGGTGCCCGGTGCGAGGTGGGTGGCTGTGGCTTGGGCAAAATGGCTTTGCGGGCCAAATTGGGGCAAAGGGGTGGGCCGTGGGACAGAGCCACAGCCCCTTCTCTAAACCACTGGGTACTCACTACTGGCCTAATCTAAGGTGGGTTGCAGCAGCAACAGTCTGACCATATGAAATACATGGCCAAATAGAGAGAGAGAGAGAGAGAGAGAGAGAGAGAGAGAAAGAAAGAAAGAAAGAAAGAAAGAAAGAAAGAAAGAAAGAAAGAATAATAAAATAAATAAAATAAAAAATTACTATTATTATTATTATTTATATGCCGCCCACCTGACTGGGTTGCCGCAACCACTCTGGGTGGCTTCCAACAAATTAAACACATTAATAATAATAATAAATTGGTCTCAAAACACATCTGGGTTAAAAGGCAAGTCTGGGTCTGAAAAAGTTGAAGGCTGCTCATTCCAGACCAACCCCTGCCACCGCCATCTTCAAAGTCGGCTGGCTCTGCTCCCGTTAACACAGAATCAAAGAACGGTCAGGGTTCGAGCATCAACTTGGGACCTCGCAGGGTTTTCTCGGCCAGTAGCCCCCCACCCGACCCCCCACCCCTGGCCCCAACAGCTACTCAACTACAGCAGAATTAGGGTGAAGAAGAGAGGGAGGAGACCAGAGCACGGGGGTGGTGGAGTTTTGGGGGGGTGGGTTTGTGTTTGCTTTGAAGTATACATACTGTCCACTTGGGCGCATTTCTTGGAAGAGGACTAGTTTTTTATCTTTGGAGGGGCTGCCATGAACTCTACCCTCTTTGGGGAATTGGAAGAGGGCGCGCTGGCTGTTTGGGGAGAGAAAGGAGGGTTAAGTGGAACACTTCGCACGGGACCTACGTGCCCTTTTAAAAAACGGATGGGGGTGCTCCCTTGACAAAGGTGGAGAGGGTGTGCTGCACTTTTTACAAGACCCCGCCCCCCCAATGGTGACAGGAGGCTGGCTAAGGGGTGAAGAGTGTCCTGGCAACCCTGTCCCAGAGGCAGAAGTGTGTGCTTGAGTGGAAACACAAAGGCGGGGGGCTGGGATTCTTGGATATCAGCAGCTGAGGCGCAAGAGGTGCTTTGCACAAACGGCGTTAAGGACTAGCATCACCAAAGACTCACTGACTCACCTGTGGATGAGGTTGGTAAGGGGCTCAATGAGCTTCTTCCCTAGCCTGGGTTCCAAAGGAGTGAGAGCACCAAACTGCAGGAAGAAAGGAGAGAGAAGGTTTGCATGGCCGGATGACAACAGCTGTCCTGCAGGGCCTGAAGGAGCGTCTTCACCCCCATTGTTCAGCCCGGACACTCAGGTCCAGCTCCGAGGGCCTTCTAGCGGTCCCCTCGCTGCAAGACGTGAGGATGCATGAACCCAGGCAGAGGGCCTTCTTTGTAGTTGCACCCTGCCGTTAGATGTCAAGGAAATAAACAACTATCTGGCTTTTGGAAGACACTTGAAGGCAGCCTTGTATAGGGAAGTTTTTCATGTTTGATGCTTTAATGCACTTGATGTTTTCAATTTGTTGGAAGCCGCCCAGAGTGGCTGGGGCAATCCAGTCAGATGGGAAGCAATTAACTAACTAATCCAGCCAGCCCGCCAGCCCTGGGGGGCAGTGCTTCTCCCCAGACCACACCCTCGTTGAGTTCTTTTTGCCCCGTCGGAATGCGTGCAATTGAATGTAGCCCAATTTACACTGGTGGGAGCTGTGTCGGCTTTCCCTTCTGCTTTTGACAGCCTTCTCCTCCATTAATTTTCCTGATCCCTTTTTGAAAACTGAACTTAGGAGCAGTCCTGCTGGATGAGGCCCAAAGGGGCCCATGTAGTCAGGCGTTCTGCCCTCACAGGGGCTGAACAGATGCCCCAATGGGAAAGCCCTGCTGCTCCTCCGGCTCACGAGGAGACCCTCTCCAGAGCCTGAAGAGGATGCCCAGGTGCTCCAAACCCATAATGTAACTGGAGTCACCTGTAAATAAATAAAATCCGGGCCGCAACAGAGTATACGGCAGCTTCCCTCTGCACACTCTTGCTCACATTTCAGCCTCTCCCAGAATCCTTTGCAGCCTGAGAATCAGAAGACACTTCGCCGCCACCTCCCCGCCCAAACCAATTAAGCAGGCTGCCTGCTGTGTCTGCTCCTTTCCTCTCTGTTTCGCATCAACTCTTCACCTCTTAAGTGACAGAGTGTGTGTCTTCACACTACGAGCCAAGGAAGCCGCCTGTACTTGCCAGCTTGATAATTTTAATGAGGACCCAGTTGTTGGTGGACGACGTCATCAGCTTAAAAAAGAGCGGAGCAAGGGAAAGGTAGTTTTTCGGGTTGCGCCTGGCCAGCTCGCAGATGACGTTCACGGCGGCTGACTGGACACCTGGGGGAGAGGGGAGGAATAAAGGGAAGAGGGGGTCCGAGTGAGTTGTGGAGCAAAACAGCTGACGGGTTTAAGACACGTCTTCTCCATAAACTTACAAGCACCAGGGTATCACTTTAAAGAGACATGGCTTCCCGCAAGGAGTCATAGAATCAGAGTTGGAAGGGACCCTGTGGATCATCTGGTCCAGATCTTTGTGTCGTGGCTCCTTAGTGTGTTGGCTGCAGTGTGTAAGTATGTCATGTGAACACTCCCTGTGCTCCTCCCGGACAGGGGTTGGCTTAACCTCCAGTTTGCTAGTAAAACTGATGCGTGTCTGAAAAGTGTGTCACCAACATTTAAAGTTTGGAAAGCTCTGATCTAGTTCAACCTCCAGCAGCTGTCCCATACAGGGATCGAACCTGCAACCTTGGCGTGATCAGCACCATGCTCTGATCAACTGAGCTATCCTGGGGAAAGTAGTTTGTTCGGGGTGCTGGGAGTACTTAGGAGAGCCCTGTGCCCCTCGCAGGGCTACAATGCCCAGAGTGCTTTCAACAAGGAACTCTCCTCCCAGGGTTGTGGCGAAGAGGAGAAGGAGCAGGAATGGCTGGCTGGTTTCGCACTGGTTCTCTGGGAGCAGCTGGTGGCAATGGAGGTGCTGGTTAGGGCTGAAGGGAGCTGTGGCCCAAACAACCCAGAGAACACCAGGTGGGCAAAGGCTGGCCTACCAAAACGGGGGACAGGATCTGGTTTGGCACAAGCAGTGAACCTAACAAAGCGCTTGGCAATGGAGGTGACTGGGAAGAAACAGGAAGCCTGGTCCTTTGATTCTTCAGTTGTCACCTCCACCTTTTCTCGTGTTCCCTGTATCCATCCCCTGCATTACGCCCTCCTGCATCTCAGCAAAGCCCTTTTCAGTTTTATTTAACTTGATGGATTTATGTGCCGACTCAGGGTTTTTAAAAATTATTTTAAAATTTGTATACCGCCCTATACCTGCAGGTCTCAGGGCGGTTACAGCACAAAAGCACAATATAAATACACAACATTACATGATAAAAACAACCCAATGAAAGGCTACCTGGAGCCGCTCCCTTCCCCTCCCCACCCCAAACACACGCAGTCTTTGCCATCTTCTGGATCCTGTTTCATCCCGCTTACTAACCGGGATCTGGGTCTTCCAACTTCTCCTTAAGGCGGGGGAACGCAGGGCGAAGGGACTCTGGGTATTTCAAGAACACTTTGTACATGATTAGCACTGCCTTCTTCCTGATGTAAGGCTTCGTGTGAGACATCTGTTGGGAGGGCAGGGAAAGGAGAATGAGCTCACGTTTTTTCCACAACAAGGGCATCAAGGTCTCTCCTTTTGCACCACAGCAAACCAGCAGCACTGGGAAGGGCTGTAGCTCAGCAGTTGAGCTGAGCTGCCTGCAGAAGGTCCCAGGTTCAAGCCCTGACAACACCTCCAGGTAGGGATGCGAATGCCCCCTGCCTAAAAAGGTAGAGAGCTTTCGCCAGCCAGCGTGGGCAGTATTATAAAATCACAACACTATTAAATCAGGAGATGGCTCCAGGCACCGGGCCCGTTGGCAGACCAACGCTGCATTACAAAGATGTCTGCGAACATGACCTGAAGGCTTGCAACATTAACCCCGCCATGTGGGAATCGCTTGCAGGCGGCTACAGTGCCTTGAGGCAGGCAATGAAGTGGCACATCCATGGCAGTGACCAGAGGAGGACACACCTTCTAGCTTGTCCACATCCTTCTTAAACTGTGGTGCCCAGAATTGGACACAGTATTCCAAGTGTGGTCTGACTAAGGCAGGACAGAGGGGTTCTATTACTACCCTTGAAATGGACACTAGTCTTTTGTTGATGCAGCCTAGAAAGTGTTAGCTTTTTTTGCTGTTGCATCACATGGCTGACACATGTTTAGCTTGTGGCCGACCAAGACCCCTGGATCCTTTTCACAGGTACTGCTAGTAAGCAAAGAATGAGATTGCAGTTCTCTCCAGCAGTTTCCAGAAACTGCTATCCAGAAGAATCTGGGGGCAGAGCATAACCATCGTGGCTACTGGACATTGATGATCTTCTCCGGGGATTTGTCCAATTGTTGCCATCTACAGTTGCAATCAAAATTATTCAACTCCCACTGCAAATCAGGTTTATTATCAGACTTTCAGCTGTTTGCAATGAGCAAATAAAACAAAAGCAATTGAAATAGCTCAACACGATGGTTCCCCCAAATTCAGCTGAAAATGCAACTTATACTGGTTTCTCCAGTCTCACTATTATTCGGTCCCCTGAATGGAATCCCTCACAACAGCACAAATACAACAGGTGTTGTCTCAAGCACACCTGACGTGCTTGAGCTGGAACACATGAAATACCTGAACCGGCTAGGGGTTTGCTGAGTGTCAAATTTGGCTGCATGTTAGAAATATCGCTAAGTCAAGAGAATGGTCCAAAAAGCTAAGAGATGAGAGCCCTTCACAAACAAGGAGTCTGCAAATTTTGATAATAAACCAGATTTGCAATGGGGGTTGAATAATTTCGATTGAAACCGTATGCTTTCGAGATGGTTCTTACGCACTCGAGGAACAAAGCACAGAGCTCAGTTGTGGGACAAGGACTTCTGAACAGCTTTTAAACCCCCAATGACTTGGCAGAAGAAAGAGCGGACAATGCAACCATTGTAGACCAGGCGCTCCCCCCCCCAGCCCCCCCGTCCCAACTCACCAGGGTCATGATGTCGTTGGCCAAGTCTCTGGCCAGATCAGGAGTCACAAAGCAGGACAAACCAGTCAGTGCAACGCCGGTGTCATACTGGTTGGGGCTACTCAGGTCCTAGAATAGGAGGAGAAATGGAAAGGAGCACCAGGGGGTGAGGAGGGGAGAGAGGTATGGGAAGAGGAGGGAGAAGAGTCCTTAGTTGAGTTCAACCTAGAAAGACGAAGTCTTTATACAGTGGTGCCCCGCAAGACGAATGCCTCGCAAGACGGAAAACCCGCTAGACGAAAGGGTTTTCCGTTTTGGAGGTGCTTCGCAAAACGAATTTCCTATGGGCTTGCTTCGCAAGACGAAAATGTCTTGCAAGTTCCTGCAGGGGTTTCCCCCCCCCTTTCCCCAAGCCGCTAAGCAGCTTATCAGCTGATCCGCTAATCCGCTTAACAGCTGATTGCTAAGCCACTTATCAGCTGATCCGCTAAGCCGCTTATCAGCTGATCCGCTAAGCCGCTAATAGCGCTAATCGGCTTGCTTCGCAAGACGAAAAAACCGCAAGACGAAGAGACTCGCGGAACGGATTCTTTTCGTCTTGCGAGGTACCACTGTATCCCACTTTTCCTCCCAGGAGTGGAGAACACAGCTCTCCCCTAACCTTTTTATCCTCACAATAGCCCAGTGCAATAGGCTAGGCTGAGAGTGAGTGACGGGCCCAAGGTCACCCAGTGAGCTTCATGGCTGAGTGGGGATTCAGACCCTGGTCTCTCCCAGGCTCAATGCTCTGACCCAGCGTTTCTGAAACTTGGGTCTCCAGATGTTTTGGGGCAACTCCCATCATCCCTAGCCAGCAGGACCATGTGGGGAGACCTGTGTTCTAATGCAAGTACAGTGGTACCTTGGTTTATGAACTTAATCCGTTCTAGAAGTCCATTCTTAAACTGAAACCGTTCTTAAAGCAAGGCACGCTTTCCCTAATGAGGCCTCCCGCCGCCGGTGCCCTTCCCACTGTTCGGATTCCGTTCTTAGACTAAGGTAAAGTTCTCAAACCAAGACACTATTTCCAGTTTTGCGGAGTTCTTAAACTGGCCTGCTCTTAAACCGAGGTACCACTTTAGTAGCTAAAGACCGCTGCTGTTAGATTTTTAAAAGCTGTTGTTTAAAATTGTTTTTACATGTTAATTTTGATTTTTCTTATTTGTGGGCTGGAGGGCTGGTTAGGCGCTTTTGTTGGGGAGTGTGATTTCTGCAAGTTTGCACACATTAGTAATTAGTAATTATTTTCATTATGTATTTCGTGCTTTCGTATTGTAACTTTGTGTTATGAACTGCCCTGAGAGCTATGGGTATAGGATGGTGTAAAATTTAACCAATCAATCAAACTGAAGGGCGTGACCTACATTTCTTAAGTCATAAGGAAGAAAACAGGCCGGTGGTCTCGCAGGAGGAGACACTAGTAACAGGCAGCAGCTCTTCTGGAATGGCGACACTCACCTTTCGGATCTGGTTCGTTGTCAGCATGATGACGTCGGTCCCTTCGTGAAAGCACTGCGAGGCTGCTAGGTACCCGATCCTCTGCAGGGTTAGGAAAGAGAGAAAGAGAGTCAGTATCGAAGGCTGAAAGGGAATCATTGCCACTGTGTACAGGAACACTCAAAAAAAATATTCTTAAAAATTGATGTAATCGGTCCTTCACATACTATTTTTAATGTTATTCATAATTTTTATTTTAATGTTACCCTTAATTATCTTAATTTTTGGGGTGTAATGCGAACGTTGCTATATTTGGTTTTAATAAATAATTGTATAATTTCAAGCTCTCAAGGTGTCTTATTTACAGCAACGTCTTCCTTCGCTATGTTATAGGGGGTAAGTAGAAATATACATACAGTGATACCTTGGGTTAAGCACTTAATTCGTTCTGGAGGTCCATTCTTAATCTGCCACGCAATTTCTGTTCTCATCCTGAAACAAAGTTCTTCACCCGAGGTACTATTTCTGGGTTAGCAGAGTCTGTAACCTGAAGCGTCTGTAACCCAAGGTACCACTGTACATCAAAGAACGCAAATTTGTCACTGCATCTTTCTCTTTGTTCGCTTAAAGGCAGTAGGTTTCCAGAGGGGCGCTGAGTATATATATATATTTCATTTTCTGAATGAATTTGGCAGGCCAAATAGGATTGGGAACCTCCGTTTTAGAGGAAATATGTTTCCACGGCAGCTGCCAGAAACCCCCTGGCGCCTTTCGCCCCCCGGCAGCCCAGGTTCCCACGCAGGCCACTTACTTTGAAGGTGTACTTTGAGGCGCTCATGACTTCGATGATGTTGAAGGCTGCCCAGCTGATGTCGTAGCCCAGCATTTGCAACTGTGAGGGGAGGAGGAACAAAGGCCAGAGTGTGAGTCTTGGGACAGCAAGGGTGGGACATTATAATGATTAGCAGGAGAAAAGGCCTCTTGCTTTCGTATGTGGCACCCAAGATGCTTTTGCCCTAGGCCAAAAGTAGTTGATGGTACAGGATCACAGGATCGTAGAACTGTAGAGTTGGAAGGGACCCCAAGGGTCATCTAGTCCAACCCCCTGCAATGCAGGAATCTTCCCTTGGGGGTTTCCTCCCACCAATCCTCTGCGTCCAGCCGCCTATGGACAGCCTGATGGGAGAGGACTGGAGGGCCATATTCAGCCTGTGCACACACAGGCCTGAGGTTTCTTACACCTGCCCAATTTGACACCCCTGCCAAGCTCAATGCCACGCCCAAGGAATAGAGATAAATCAAAAACTTGACAATTCTGTTTATGCAAATTCATTAATAACATGCGGCATTTCAACAATCTCTAATACATGAAATCTTAATTACCATATTTACTCAAGTCTAACGCGCCACTGAATCTAATGCGCACCTTAATTTTCACAGCGTAATTTGGCCAGAAAAAGGTAAGCATTAGATTTGAGTAAATACGGTAATGACAAAATAAAAATGACAAGTGCAACAATGAGATATCCGGATTTCGATCTGTTTCATGGTTGGCCTGAAAGCACGCTTGTATAAGCAAACCTCATACAGTCATACCTCAGGTTGAAGTAGCTTTGGGATGAATATTTTCGGGATGCGGTCTGCGGTGACCCGGAAGTAACGGAGAGGGTTTCGCCGCTCGCGCTCAAAATGACGTCACGCGCAGTCGCGTGTTATGTTTACTTCAGGATGCGAACGGGGCTCTGGAACGGATCCCGTTCGTATCCAGAGGTACCACTGTACAATGTCATTTTTATTTTGGCACTGTATATACAGTGGTGCCTCGCAAGACGAAATTAATTCGTTTTGCGAGTTTTTTCGTCTTGCGAATTTTTTGTCTTGTGAAGCACGGTTTCGGAAAAGTTTTGGAAAAGCTTCAAAAATCACCAAAGTCTTCAAAAACCTCAAAAAAGGCTACCCCACCGCGTTCTATGAGTTGCTCCTCGAAGTCAAGTCGCAACTGTATTAACGGTTTTAAGAAAAAGGAAACAAACTTGCAAGACGTTTTTGTCTTGCGAAGCAAGCCCATAGGGAAATTCGTCTTGCGAAGCAACTCAACAAACCAAAAACCCTTTCGTCTTGCGAGTTTTTCGTCTTCCGAGGCATTCGTCTTGCGAGGTACCACTGTACTAAGATTTTAAGAGTTGCTAAGTTTGCAATTTGACGCCACCTCACGTTCCATGGAAGTAACACTGATACAGGAACACAATGTATGTTCCGCAGCTGGAGGCAGCAGGTACCACTTGCTGGAGGGGAAAGTGCTGCTGTGTTCAGAGCCTGCTAGTGAGCATCTGGTTGGCTTCTTTTGAGAACCAGAAGTGCCACTGGCCTGATCCAACTGGGAAATTCTGAACTTCTTCTGTTTACTCCCCACCTCTACTACAGGGAGATAGAATTATCGGATGCAGTCGGAAACAAAGAGGGCCACCTCGCCTTGGGAGGCTCCTAGAATCATACAGTTGGAATAGACCACAAGGGCCATCGAGTCCAACCCCCTGCCAAGCAGGAAACACCATCAGAGCACTCCTGACATATGGTTGTCAAGCCTCTGCTTAAAGACCTCCAAAGAAGGAGACTCCACCACACTCCTTGGCAGCAAATTCCACTTCAAATTCTCACTTGCCTGCCACGCAGGCCACACGGCAGAAACCCGACCCACAGGTGAGGGAGACACTTACGTAGGTGAGCTTGCAGACGGCATTGGCTTTCACGGCAATGTTATCCTGCTTCAGTTCCTGCTTGATCTCATCGATGCACTGAGAGATGTACTTTGCCTGGGGGGATGGAGAGGAAGGAGTTGCGGGTTAAGGAAGTCACTGGAAATCTCTTGCTCAGGAAAGATTGTCCCCAAAGGTCCAGTACCCAGCACACATTTCGTTCTTAGGCACGGAAAGTTTTGTCTGGCCTCCCCAAGTGCGCACGTCAAACAAAGGATGCTACCTTATGCCAGACTGGTCAATCTAGCATAGTACTGTCTGCACTGACCGGCAGCAGCTATCCAGGGCTTCAAGAGGACACACCTAGCTCTACCTGGAGCTGGGGATAGGCAGGTCACACCGCTGACATGATATAAATGTTAGGCACCCCTCCCCTTTGTGGGCCACTAGCAGATCTGGATGCAAAAGGCAATTAACATTCCCTCTCCAAAGGTGTTGCACAGTTACTGATTTAGACTTTGTTAATTAAGCTTGCTAAAAGCCAGCTTCGCATGATAAAGCAAAGTGCGATTTGGGAGGGGAGGGAATGGGAGACAGAAGAGAAGCGGAAATAATTTAGGAAGGGAGTCAAAATATCGCCCTCTGTGTACATGGATCCTGCCATGATGCTGAAGCCCGCACCTCAAGGGGAGGTTTTGTGGGGTCCTGATTTCATCATCAATCATCATCATCATCATCATTTTATTACTTGTACCCTGCCCAGCCAACTGTTGGAAGCCCTACTCTGGGCGGCTTCCAACATATATAAAAACGTACTAAAACATCAAACATTGAAAAAACTTCCCTAACCAGGGCTGCCTTCTGATGTCTTCTAAAAGTCAGATACAGTCGTATCTTGGTTGTCGAACGGAATCTGTCCCAGAAGTTTGTTTGACTTCCAAAAATGTTCGACAACCAAGGCACAGCTTCTGATTGGCTGCAGGGGGTTCCTGCACTCAAATCAAAAGCCGTGTAAGCCACGTTGGACGCTCGGCTTCCAAAAAACTCACTTCTGGGTTTGCAGCGCTCAGGAGCCAAAACGGACGAGTAACAAGGCATTCAACAACCAAGGTATGACTGTAGTTATTTATTTCCTTGACATCTGATGGGAGGGCGTTCCACAGGGTGGGTGCCACCACCAAGAAGGCTCTCTGTCTGGTTCCTTGTAACCTCACTACTCGCAGGGAGGGAACCGCCAGAAGACCCTCAGAGGAGGACCTCAGTGTCCAGGTTGAATGATGGGGGTGGAGACGCTCCTTCAGGTATACAGGGCCAAGGCTGTTTAGGTAAGCACCAACACTTTGAATTGTGCTTGGAAATGTACCAGGAGCCAATGCAGGTCTTTCAGGACCAGTGTTATATTGTCCCAGCGGCCACTCCCAGTCCCCAGTCTAGCTGTCGCACTCTGCATTAGTTGTAGTTTCTGAGTCACCTTCAAAGGCAGCCCCACACAGAGAACATTGCAGTAGTCCAAGCGGGAAACCACCAGGACATCATGTGAATGTGGGCTCCATATCCTTCTGGTGTCCTCAATTTCTTTTTCCTCTTGATTAAAAAGACCCAAGTTTGACGACCTCATTTGCATGACCAATGCTACTAAAAGTGGGCGGGGCAACTGATGTAAATTCTATCTGTGTGCTTTTGTCCAGTTTCTTAACACACACACTCTTTATCCTTCATCCAGTCAATCAAGAAGCATCATCATATTTCAATGAAACATCCCAGCTCGGGGGGGAGGCGGCGGCAGCCCGTGAAATGTATGACCTGGGCACAGTTTTGAGTCAGAAACGCATTCTAAAGTAAACTTCTCCATCCCTGCTCTAGAAAGTACTGTGGCTTTTAATAAACATTGCCAGATAATTGGTTTCTCTTGTCTTCCCCAGTTACCAAATCTTTAACCTGGCACATTTTTGTCCCTAGGTACTTCCCACACTGCTCCCCACAAGTGAGCAGTGGGGCCTGGGAAACTAGATACGTGCCTGATGGATTCCATGACATCTGTCTTTTCCAGCCGCGACATGGCCATCAAATATTTAGTGCAAGTTAACAATGTGTTCAGAGATCCATTGCACAGCCAACAAGCGATGGGGGGGGGGGCAGGGGGGAGAGAATAATTCAGCTCTGACTTATGGGACCCTGACAGCTCACTAGAAGACTTATCACCTTAGTTGCATCTTAACTGGGTTTTCTGCTCCATTATCCAGACTTTTTTTTTATTTTGCATAAATCAGTAGGCCAATCTGTTGCTGCTTTTGGTATGTTATCTGACCACAGGGCCACGGTGGCCGCTTGGGCTGAAGGGAGATGGGGACTGCCTTGCCACACAGAGGGCAGTGAGATAACTAATTTGAACCATCTTCTGTGCCCCTGCGTGCTCTGCTCACCAACCATCTTGCCATCCACCACATCCACCTTCCAGAGCTTCCCCTTCTTGCACCATGCAACTACAAAGCTCATTTTTCACCTTCCAAAGCCTCATTTCTTCAGGCAAATCCAGAGTTATGATGTGGCACTGCAAGTCCTCCCAAGGGGGGGTTGCGCGATGGACAGCCTTACGTTTTAATGTATATAAAAAGAGAAGCAAACTCTGTTGCATGGCTGCTGTTTTGAATGTAAAATCCTGAAACCAGTTGCTCCCACACGTTATGCCATGTGGAATTGGAATCCCCCCAAAAACCCCTGAGGCTGCCTGCTGCACTTCCGTATGATTTACTGGTCTGGGCACACAGCCTCCCTGGGGCTGGGGCAGGTAACTCCTGCTCTGTCTCCGATTCAAACAAGATCTCTCCCCATGCAGAGATTAAGAAGCTGTCAAGTGAGCATGCAGTTTCCTACAGAGGATCAGTGGGTGGGCATCTCTGATTGTAGGCAGTATATTATATCAGTGCCCCCCCCCCCCCGCCATTGACTGAATACAAGCCCCACAGCCAACGGTCAGGAATGGCACGAGGTCAGTCAACTCCTGCTTCAGTCCTTCTGGGTGTAAGGTGGCCAAATTGAAATGGGAAATGCAAAAGGGGGGGGGGCGTTTCTGTGGATCTTAAGATCTGGGAAGCGGCTTTATTTATACCAGGTTCATCTAGCTCATAATTCTCTATTCAGACCAGCAGCAGCTCTCCAGGGACTCAGGCAGGAGACCATTTTTTACCCTGCTGACCTCAACCTGTTGGGGGTCTGAGTCTCAGATGCGCCATATTCAGAGTATGTGTTCAGCAGGTCCAGTGCTCCTATCCCAGAATTCTGAAATGTGTTGGCTTAACATGGGGACTCTCTATCTTTCCCTTGACATTTAGCAACTCCTTGAAGGCGGCTGACCTCAGTGCTGCTTGCCTCGAGCAGCCGTTTTCAATAATGGCCTCGCCTGGCTCCCACGATGGGACAAAACCCTGTGACTGGGAGCATGTTGGGCTTGCGTTAAATCTTTGCAAGGAGAGGCTGCTAAAAGAACTCCGTGGGTGTGGACAGGAGGCAAATCTCAAGCCGGCTAGCGGAGGAGCATAAACCACAGAATGGAGCAAGAACATTTTAGAGGCTGCCAGGCCAAGCTCCTGCCAGCACTTTCAACAGGAATCAGAGACAGGGAAGTCTATTCTTGCTCTTTGCACAGGGCGCGGTCGACGGCCCTCTTTAATCTTCTGTCCTAATTGCAATGAGTGGATTGTGGGTATCTGGACTGTCCCTGCATCAAGTGACTTTTCTTCTTTCAAGTTCTCAAAGCTCTTAAACGAGATCAAGGTTGTCCTCTGAACTAGCCAGATATTTAGCTGAGAATCAATCACAGTCAGTCCGTCATTTGAAAAATAAGACTTTAGAGCCATCTTGCTCTCAAATGGCAACTAGACATTCCGTTTTGAAGAAGAAGAAGAGTTTGGATTTGATAGCCCGCTTTATCACTACCCTAAGGAGTCTCAAAGCGGCCAACATTCTCCTTTCCCTTCCTCCCCACAACAAACACTCTGTGAGGTGAGTGGGGCTGAGAGACTTCAGAGAAGTGTGACTGGCCCAAGGTCACCCAGCAGCTGGATGTGGAGGAGCGGAGACGCGAACCCGGTTCACCAGATTACGAGACTACCGCTCTTAACCACTACACCACACTGGCTCTCTCAACTTTGGCGACTGTAACCTTGGTTTAAGGAGCTGTTTGGTTCAGGTTGCTCGGTCCCTGCTCCTGCCAACCTAGCAGTTTGAAAGCATGCAGTGCAAGTAGATAAATAGGTACCACTCTGGTGGGAAGGTAAATGGCGTTTCCATGCGCTGCTCTGGTTCACCAGAAGCGGCTTAGTCCTGCTGGCCACATGACCCGGAAGCTGTATGCTGGCTCCCTCAGCCAATAAAGCGAGATGAGCGCCACAACCCCAGAGTCGGCCACGACTGGACCTAACAGTCAGGGGTCTCTTTACCTTTAGGCATCTAGCTTATATACTGGGAGTTTCTAATACTGACCACAACCCAAGATGGTTGGCAGTGACGGCTAGCTGCACCTAAGGCACGAAGTGCTGTGATGACCCCCATGACCCCAAAGGAACACAACCCTACATAGAATCATAAGAGTGTTGGAAGGACCTCCAAGGGCCATCAAGCCCAGCCCCCTGCAATGCAGGAATCACAACTTAAAAATCCCTGACGGACAGGCATCCAACCAACCTCTGTTTAAAGCCTCCAAGGAAGGAGAGTCCACTTTCCAAGGGAGTGCATGCCACTGCCAAACAGCTCCTACTGCCAGAAGGTGCTTCCTAGCATTGAATTGGAATCTCCACTGGTTCAGGTAAGCTAGACATACACTGCGAGGGAAGACTACACTGGGCACACAGCTTGAGCATGGGAACATGTCTTAGAATCATAGATTTGTAGAGTTGGAAGGGACCCCAAGGGTCATCCCTGCAATGGGGGAATAATGTATAGCCATTTTCATAATGCTATGTCTCTGCAGCTATAAGAGGTTTCACATAAGGTACACTTTGCGATTGGTCAATCCTAGAGGGGGCCTCCAACACACCTGACACAGCTCATTTTGCAGCTTCAAACTGCCAGAGTCAAGCTTATTTTTCCCCCAGGAGGCTAGCTTCTGCATCCAGAACCCACTTGTCCCCTTGGCCAGCACAGCAAAGTCCTTCCCGACGTTTCTGCTATGAAACTGAGCCAGCGGCTGCTCTTCATTGGCAGGAATTTGGGAGATGGGGGGAGAGAGAGGAGCAACAAACCATTTCAGGAGGCTTCCCAATGGACTAGGAGTGACGTGTCCAGAAGTTAAAAGCTCACAAGAGAGCAGGCCTTCTGCTATCTGCCACTGGGAACCAATCCTTCAGTCAACATGAACACTTTTATTTTTTTTTAAAGAAAGGAGGGGATGACTAATTTCCTGAGCAGAAGCACTCGGGTGGCTCAGCACCACAAGAAGTGCCATATCATCCCTGGAGTCATTAAAAGCGCTCCCCAAACAAACACCTCACCCTCTCGCCAGGCTCCCAATATTGTTGATTTTTTAACACCAGCAGATTGCTTTCCCCACATGCAAGCAGAGGCAACGATGCATGTCCTTTTGTAGGTGCTGCTTTTCCCGATTTCACTCTGAAACTCCCCCCCCCCATGAGCAGTGTTAGAAACACAGATATATGTCTAAGCTAGGTACCAAATGGCTCCTTAGACCAGGGTTACAGTCGCCAGAATTGAATGCCTAGTTGCCACTTTGGTGCCAGGTGGCTCAAAAGTTGTGTATATGCATTTGCTAGCGTGGGAAAACAGTTAAGATCCAAGGATCCCCAGGCGTACACCTCCAGCTGGTGGAGACGTCAGGCAGCATCCTGGCAGCTTCAATTGGTTGCAAGTGGCCGTTAGCAGGTGCAGATTTTGAACGCTGTGCTGGACTAGTTGGGCCACTTGCCCAATCCAACATCTTATGTTCTTTATACAGCCTACCCCAGACCCCAGACCTGGACACAAAAGTACCCTAGTGCCAATGTTTGGCCATTCATGGCCTGAAAAAACCCTCTATTTGCAAATGTGTAATAAAAATTCCTCCAATATTTAGCATCCAAGCACTGTAAACAAAGTTAAAATGGCACATGCTGCGCTCGAGCTCACAATCTCATTTCAGGAATGAGGAAAGGAGAACTAAATGAAAGGGGCGGAGGTTCTTGGTTACTTCCCTGAATCTCTCCCCCAGCCACACATACCAATTTGCAATAAGTGCATGATTATTTACAAGCGAGCTGAACTGCTCAGGCTACGAACTTAATAACAGCATTCAAAATTGTATGTTGATAGCAAAGGTATGCTTCTTAAGGGGTTGCAGTCCAGTTCCCCACCCACCACCCAATCTAGTCAAGGGCAGCTAAAAGAAGAAAAAGCAATATATTTACAGACTGTCACCTCTTTCCTGATAAAAAATGAGTGCTGTATCTGTTATCTCTGTGCCTTCACACAATGGACACTTGTTTTAACTCTCTGTCCACATCACAAACACTTCAAGGCCAGTGCCGCAAAGCTCTCCAAAGAAACACAATGAGATTTCCAGAAAGGCTCTCTTGTAGCGAGTGGCTTCCTCTTCTGAGACAGAGAGCTCCCCAAATGGGTCTAGACAGGACGAAACTGGTATGATCAAAAGGGAGGGTTGAAAGTGAGAAACTCTCTCAGTTGAAGAGCAGCCTGGAACTTTTATTAGGCATTGACAAGGGTCTCACCTGAAAGTTAGCCAGCAAATGGGATCTCAGGGTAAGGGGGAGAGAAAAGATGTTGCAATCCAAGAATCACTTCGAAAACTAAAATTTATTTCATCATGGAAGAGTCCTCGGAGACAACGCTGTTTTGCTACAATTCTGAAAACGGGTGGCACTCTCAGCTTCCCCGCTTGCAAATATTCTTACATAAGTCCCTTGCCCTGGTGTCTCCCCTTCCGTATGTGAATCTTTTCCAGGCCTTGCTGCAGCTCATTGCCCAGTCTGCCACCCCGAGTCCTTTGACAAGCTGGACCCGTGGCCTAGAGGCAGGTGAGCAGGGGACCAGTCGCCCCACAGTGGCTCTGCCTGATGCTGCCCTTATGAGGAACAGTTGAAGGAGCTGGGGATGTTTAGCCTGGGAAAGAGGAGACTGAGAGGAGATATGATAGACATCTTCAAATATCTTAAGGGCTGCCACGTGGAAGAGGGAGCAAGCTTGTTTTCTCCTGCTCTGGAGGGTAAGACCTGAACTCATGGCTTCAAGTTACAAGAAAGGAGATTCCAACTAAACTCCCTTTCCTTGGAGGTTTATAAACAGAAGCTAAATGGCCATTTGTCATGGATGCTTTAGCTGAGATTCCTGCATTGCAGGGGGGTTGGACTAGATGACCATTGGGGTCCCTTCCAATTCTGTGATTCCTGCAACTTCACCCAGCCCACCCGTTTTCTTGCAGATATTCTGTGGCAGTTCCTCTTTCAGGTCTGCAGTCGAAAGGCATTTGCTTGGTCCTTACTCTCATCAGCCGACAGACATGCCAAGCTTTCTTGCAAAGTGGAAGTAAGGCAGGGTCGGTCATGGGGAAAGGGCGGTGCTTCAGTGGTAGAGCACATGCTTTGATTGCAGAAGGTCCTGGGGGTCCTGTGCCATCTTTAGTTTGGGTGGGTATGGGGAGCCTGCAGCCAACCAGGTTTGCCAAGATTCCCGGCACCCCTCTGCCACAATGGCCAAGGATCATGGAAGTTATAGTCCTACAAAACTTGGACCCAGCTTCTCCATCTAAAACCCTGAAGGGCAACAGTCGGTATAACTGAAGATAAGTGGGACACTGGGAGATCTTCCAGATGTACATAAGCATTCATAATTGCCTCTCTATTCCAGGTTCTGGCAGAGGGATGGGGAACCTGCGGAACTTCAGATGCTGTTGTCTGACTCCAACTCCCATCAACCCTGACCATAATGGCTGATGGGAGTTGGAGTTCAACAGCTCCTGGAGGGCCACAGGTCTTCCAGGCCTGCCTTAAGCCCTGGACTGAAGGGGGAACGTGTATCGTTCCAAATCATTTTTGCCCAGAGCTCCCACCTTCTCTGATCACCGGCTGCAGCTGACTGCAACTGATAGGTGTTGCAGTCCAGCAACATCTGGAGGGCCAGAGGTTCTCCATCACTGACATATTGCTTCAAGGTCTTTACAATGGTGTATAAATATTGATGGTGATAAACAGAGACACGCCCCATGAAGTTCTGTCCCCCTTCAAACTTGTTTCCTTGGGGGACCCCAGTTCTTACAGCGTACATGTAAAATTTGTTTTCCCCCCACGACTATGAACCATCTCGTTGAGAGCGATTTTGAAGCTTGGAGACACCCCCCCCCACACACAAAGGACTAGAACCTTAACACCAACCTCAGCTCAGCCTCCTGGTGGCTGAGGATACCTCCAGCTTTTGAAATTCTCCAGGCACCAGGCTCATTTTGCACCTAGCTACTGTCCACTTGCAACCAAGTTAAGATGCTGACGTCTCTGCCATCTGGAGGTGCATGCCTGGGGATCCTTGGGTCCAGGCTGTTTTCGCACACTAGCAACACATCCTATAGAATTCTACCTATCTGCTCAATCAGAATGAATTTCAGGAACCAAAAAGTTGTATTGGAAAATATACGACTTTCGAACTGCCTGATCCAAAAATGGCAACTAGGCATTCCATTTTTGTGACTGTAACCCAGGTCGAAGGAGCCATTTGGCACCTGGGTTATATATCTAAGTTTCTACCTGCACCAGGTATTCCTATCCGCCAGTTACGTGGTCTTTGCGGAAACTGAGAGCGCCCCCTGCTGAAAGCTAGAGAAAGGAAATTCCGCTTTGCTCTTCAGCACACTTGGGTGCGGGGATCACAAATCCTGAAGAGCTCCTGTCAGTCAGGTAGACCTATGGTCCGACTCTGTATGACCAAGCTCCCTAGGTTCAGTGTTAGAAACTGAGATATATAAGCTAAGCGCCCAATGATACGTTGAATTTATGTTGCGGTCGCTACAACAGAATGTCTTGTTTGCCATTTAGCTGGGGCTAAATGATTCTCGGGATCTCTTCCAACCCTACAATTCTACAATCTCAGCTACACTGCTTGGCTTGTAGCTTGCTCTTACAACAATCCACCTTTCCCAGTATGCACAGAGTGGAAATGGAAATAGCTATGGGCTAAAGCAGAGGTTTTTAAACTGTGGTTTCGCGGACCCTGCGCCAGTAGCAAAAAGAGCCTGGCAAAACCAGGCTAATTCCGAACGCTGCCCTAAAATTCATGTTTCAAGCAGCCTTTTTGTCTGCAACTCTTGAGGGCTGGACGCCTTTGGGGCCCCAGCTCAGCGGCAGCGCGGATGCTCCACATGCAGGAGGTCCTGGGTTCGATTCCTGGCCACGCCAGGTAGGGCTGGGCGAGAGAGGCCTGTCCCCCAAACCCTGCAGGGGCGCCGTCATTCCACCCCAACGGAGGAGAGCTCCCAACCCAGGAATCACGAGGACTAGCACCTTGAGCGTTCCTCCCAACTCGCGCCTCCAGACTACAACTCCCACCGCCCCTAGTCAGCAGTGGTGGGAGTTGTGGGTTTGAGACCCAACCCGGTTCGTTCCCACCAACCCCTTCGCCTCCTTGTGCGGGAATCACGAGGACTAGCGCCTCGAAGGGAAGCATCACGAGGGACTGACGGGGAGCCTGGAAATCCGGGCTTCCTCCATGAGGACTAGCGCCTTGGTCGCCCCTCCATTTCCATGAGGACCAGCGCCTTGGCCGCCCCTCCATTTCCATGAGGACTAGCGCCTTGGCAGCCCCTCCATTTCCTTGAGGACTAGCGCCTTGGCAGCCCCTCCATTTCCATGAGGACCAGCGCCTTGGCAGCCCCTCCATTTCCATGAGGACCAGCGCCTTGGCAGCCCCTCCATTTCCATGAGGACCAGCGCCTTGGTCGCCCCTCCATTTCCATGAGGACCAGCGCCTTGGCAGCCCCTCCATTTCCATGAGGACCAGCGCCTTGGCAGCCCCTCCATTTCCATGAGGACTAGCGCCTTGGCAGCCCCTCCATTTCCATGAGGACTAGCGCCCGCCTCACCTCGTCCTCCTTGTGGTTGCGGATGCCGCGCACCAGGTCCTGGAGGTTCTTGTCGAACATGCGGTCGATGCTGCCTTTCACCATCTTCAGCGCCATGGCGGCGGCGGCGGCGGTGAGGGGCGGCCCGGGGGGGGGGCGGTCCGGGGGGGGGGAGAGGCGGAGGTAAGCGAAGGCGGCGGCGTCGGGCGAAGGCGCCTCACATGCCTCCTTCCCGCCCCTGGCGCTCGCTCTCCCTGGCGGGCCCCGCCGGCGCTGCTCTGAGGGGGCTTCGCGGGGCGGCGGCGGGAAAGAGCCGGAGCGGCGACAAAATGGCCGGCGGTCAGCTGAGGGAGCGCTGGCGCCACGCCCCCTTTCCTCCTCCGGCGCGCTTGCGTCACCACGCCGCGCCGCGGCCCCCCCAGGTTCCACGTCCTTCTATAGCTCCGCCAGTTGAGGCGGCGGGTCCTCCTTGCCCATAGAGAGCGAGGGAAGGAGAGGGAGAGGACGTCACGTCCGGTTGGGCGTTTCTAAGCCCACCCCAGGCAGGGGCATCCTCCACCTCTATGGTTCGCCCGCTCGGCTTCCACCATGGCGCTCCCGAAGGGGATTCCGAGGCGTCGCTTCAGCCACGCCCTCTCGCCGACTTGGCTCCGCCCAGGGGGAGGTATAGCCACGCCCACAACCTTCCTATATCTGACTGTATTGCCCTGTAAAAGATTATTAATAATAATAATAATAATAATAATAATAATAATAATAATAATAATAATAATAATTTTATTTTATAAATAATAATAGGCATGTTTTAAGAGAAGCATGTTTTAATATTTGCGGTACGGCTGATTGATCAGTAATTACATGGATAGAGTATTTTTATTTTATAAATAATAATAGGCATGTTTTAAGAGAAGCATGTTTTAATATTTGCGGTACAGCTGATTGATCAGTAATTGCATGGATAGAGTATTTTTATTTTATAAAAATATCAGTTGTTCACAACGATCAACACACAAAAATGAGAGTAAGTTCGCCTCCCATCCGACTATTTAAACAATCTATGGCCTTTTAAACTCTGGACAGGGTGTTGTTTTTGCTATTATGGTATGTATTTGTGTGTTTTCATATTGCAAAATACCCTGTGATCTTCAGATGAAGGTTGGTATAGAAATTCAATTATAAATAAAAATAAAAAAGCTTGTAAAAATATTAATAGATTTTTTTTTTTAGACAGCAATACAGTATAAAGGTAAAGGTACCCCTGACCATCGGGACGCGGGTGGCGCTGTGGGTAAAAGCCTCAGCGCCTAGGACTTGCCGATCGAAAGGTCGGCGGTTCGAATCCCCACGCGACGGGGTGAGCTCCCGTTGCTCGGTCCCAGCGCCTGCCAACCTAGCAGTTCGAAAGCACCCCCGGGTGCAAGTAGATAAATAGGGACCGCTTTATAGCGGGAAGGTAAACGGCGTTTCCGTGTGCTGCGCTGGCTCGCCAGATGCAGCTTGTCACGCTGGCCACGTGACCCGGAAGTGTCTGCGGACAGCGCTGGCCCCCGTCCTATAGAGTGAGATGAGCACACAACCCTAGAGTCTGTCAAGACTGGCCCATATGGGCAGGGGTACCTTTACCTTTACCTTACCCCTGACCATCAGGTCCAGTCATGACCGACTCTGGGGTTGCGCGCTCATCTCGCTCAAGAGGCCGGGAGCTGGCGCTTGCAACCTTTGAAGACTGAGCACATGATCAACACTTTACTATAACGTACCATTGCTGATTTTATATCTATTCTTTTTTAATACATAATGGCATTTATCTAGGGAGCAGCAAACTGTAATGCTGAAAATATTTTTTTTAATATTAATCATATAACCAAATCATTTACTGCTAATGCCAAGCTGTTATAGCACTATTAATATTGTATCTATTATCTATTATCATTCATTATTTTAAAATATTGTATCTACTTTTTTATGATGTTCTACTTTCTACTTTCTTTTGTGTTTTTATTTCATAATTGGCCAGCTTGGGTATCTCCAGTGGAGAAGTGAGATGAAACAAGATTGTGGCGAATCAGAAATGGCTTGGCTTCTTTTGAGTGACAATAACAGCTACATGGCATGGAGAGTGATTCTCTGTACACCCGCAAGGGGGGAAAAACCCTGGAAAAAGTAGTTAGATAAAATCACAATTAATTGTTTTAGTGATGTGGAGGTTTAATCTGAAATTGAGATAGATTTAAGATTGTTGCCTCTGGGGGAAACCCAGCCAGATGGGTGAAGTATAAATAATAAAATTATTATTATTCTCATTTACATCATGAATGTCATCTTATATTGTGGATGCATGTTCTGTATTTATTAATACTGTTGCTATAAGTTTGCTATTGCCTTTGGCTGGAACAATAAACGGAAGAACTGAACTCTCTCTAAACACATACACAGATTTAGACCTGGGATCCTTTTCAGGGAAAACCATGAGTGTTTATAGTGGTATGATAACCGCTACAAGTTCATAGTGCGGATTGGGCCTCTGTGTCTGTTCTGCATTGGAAGCTGGGTGGGGTTTTGGGGTTTTTAGCGTATGGAATTGTTCTTCATTGTCTTGAATACAAGTAATCACTTTTACATCTTTAATTGTTTCTTCATGAAATTGCTTTGAGGCCTTTCATGGGACCCTTGTACCTACGGGACCGCCTCTCCCGGTGTGCCCCACTGAGGACCTTAATGTCCACATATAGCAACACCCTAGAGGTCCCGGGCCCTAAGGAAGTTAGATTGGCTTCAACCAGAGCCAGGGCCTTTTCAACACTGGCCCCGGCCTGGTGGAACGCTCTGTCTCTTGAGACCAGGGCCCTGCGGGATCTGATCTCTTTCCGCAGGGCCTGTAAGACAGAGTTGTTCCGCCTGGCCTTTGGCTCAGAATCAGTTTGATTCCCTCCCTCTCTTTCTTTTCCTTTCTCCTCCTATGAAGAGATTGCTCCCTAATTGTTTTAATGTTGTATCTTAATCTTTTAAATTGTATTTTAATCAACTTGTTTTTATTATTGGTTGTTAGCCGCCCTGAGCCCGGTCTTGGCTGGGTAGGGCGGGGTATAAATTAAAAAAATATTATTAATTTGTTATTGTTATTATCACTCATCACCGGAGTTGAATCAAAACAAATAAATACCCATTTTATATGCCCACATGCAACATTGGCAAGACTGATTGATTTGAAACGTTTGTTGTCTTGCCTTTCCAATTACAAATGAGAACGTCCAGAATGCCTTGCAACCGTAATTCAGAATAACAGGTCTGGAAAATTAACCCAGTGGAGGTTGGGGGAGGAGGAGAAGAATTTGAGATGGAAAAACTTTATTCGGAGAATTAAACTTCCTTTGCTGTTTGGCATCTCCTCCAGCAGAGGGCAGTCCAACACAACGTTTCATCCCAGGCAAGTACACTCCTTGAAATTAATGGACTTTGCAAACTTCACAGCCGTTCTTTCCGATTGGTCTACTCTTGAGTAGAACTGAGCTGGTTGCAACCTTATGCCTGTCTCCAGGACTCATGGGCATGCATTCAATGAAGCCCAAAGTTGGGAGATTCATACAGATACAAGAAAGGACTTGTATATGTTTGAATGATGGAATTTCCCCCCCTTCCCCTGGGAGGCAGCTCTGGTTGACAGCTTAAA
The DNA here is from genome assembly GCF_964188315.1 of Podarcis muralis. Lineage (NCBI taxonomy): Eukaryota > Metazoa > Chordata > Lepidosauria > Squamata > Lacertidae > Podarcis > Podarcis muralis. Next base: position 4,330,193 of record NC_135672.1, on the reverse strand, counting down.
AAGTGGATGGGATTTATTCATGGGCACGAGGGATATCAGTATCTAGTAGCTACAATGGCTGCGTCTTGCCTGTACTGTTGGAGGCAGCAGGAGATGTTGGAGTGTCTCCCCTATGAGGAAATAGGGCAGCATTTAGGTCCTTTTAGTTTAGAGAAATGGAGAAGAAGAGACGACATGGCAGAAGTTTATAAAATGACAAAGGCCACTGAGAAAGTGAATAGCGGAAAGTTTTTACCCAGCTCTCATAAATCTAGAAGTCGTGGGCATGCAATGAAGATCAATGTTAGGCGAAGATAAAGGACAGCGCATAGTTAAACTTCCCTGCCGCAGGAAGCAGCAATGGTATTTAAAAACGTTAAATTTAAAACCGCCTCTCCTGGTCTGCCCCGCAGAGGACCTTAAGGTCCATGAACAACCATAGTTTAGAGGTCCCGGGCCCTAAGGAAGTCAGACTATCCTCCACCAGGGCCTTTTCAGTGATGGCTCCGACCTGGTGGAATGCTCTGTCCCAGGAGACCAGGGCCCTGCAGGATTTAACCTCCTTCCGCCGGGCCTGTAAGACAGAGCTATTCCGCCTGGCCTTTAATTTGAATTCAGCCTGATCTTTTATTTCCCTTCTCTTCCCCTCCCCTTTTATGAAGATCACCCGCTCTGAGACCCCACAGCTAATTCTCCCCTGGCCTCCTCGCTGGCCCAAGTAGGACCAATTCAACCAGCTAGCCCTGGGGGTTATCTAATGCTTATTTTCCCTAAATTGATTTTTGAATTTTATTGTTATTCATGTTTTTATACTGTATTTATTCTGCTTTTATAATTGTTCTAAATTTGTTGTTAGCCGCTACTAGCCATGGTGGCTCTGCTCTGCTTTCACAGCTGGAGTCAGCAGTGCTTCTGTACCAGTTTCTGGAAACCAGAGCAGGGGAGTGTGGCTGCTGAGCTCGGGTCCTACTTGCGGGTTTGTCATTGGGGCATCTGTGTGGACAGGAAGCTGGGCTAGATGGGCCGTTGTCCTGGTCCAAAAGTATGCTGGAAATGCAAAGAAAAAGAAGGGACTTTTTATCATATGTGGTGGGAATGTAGAGAAATTAAAAAAATTTGGGAAATGATATATAATGAGTTGAAGAAAATGTTTAAACTAACATTTGTAAAAAAAAAAACCCAGAAGCATTCTTGTTAGGGATTGTAGGAAAAGACCTGCCAAGGAAATTAAAGAACTTATTTATGTATGCAACAACAGCAGCGAGAGTCTTAATAGCACAAGGATGGAAGAACGAGGAAATCCCGACAAAAGAACAGTGGCAAGGGAAATTGATGGACTTTGTGGAACTGGTGAAATTGACATACAAACTGCGAGACAAGGACAACTGCGGCTTTAAAGAAGAATGGGAACTTTTTACAAATTACTTTAAAAAAAAGAATTGGACTCCTTGGCAAGTTTTGAATAAACATACACAAATTTATTATTGTTAACATAATAGATAGACAATTTAAGGATTTTCACAATTTTATAATATGCAGAGAATAATATGTGTTGAAAAACCAGAGAGAGGAGCTGAGGGAAGTCTGGGGTGGGTGGGAGGGAGGGTTTTTCTTGGGGGGGGGGAATGGGGGAAAGATGATATGTTTTTGATAATTTATGATGTTGAAATTCTTAATCAAAACAAAACAAAACAAAACAAAAGTGTCATCCTGTGTTCTAAGCTAGGGTGGGATGATGAAGCAGTAATATATATATATATAATGTTCTGGAGAGTTGGAATAAAATGCCTGTGGCAAAAGGGGGGGAAGGCAGTTTTGGAAACATGATCAAAAGAAAAGAGTTTGCTTTCAACTATCTGTTAGTGTAGGAATTGCCCACCAGAAGCAGAGAACCTTTCAAACACAGCCAAGGGGCGAATTTATTGCGTAGTTGAGTGCCTACCTGCTTTGGGGTGCGTTCCAAATCCCCCCACAGCTTTCAAAGCAAAAGGAGCGGGACCTCAGGAGTCCAGGTCTCCTTGACTGCTCCTCATCTTCTCAGCCCATCACCTGAGGTGTCTGTGTCAGAACTGCAAAAGGCTTTTTAAATGCCTTTTAATGTCCCTGGGGCCACCTGGGTCTTTGGATCTGAGGCTGCTATTATGGTAACAGATTGTGGGGTTCTGCTTGGTGGGCTTTCCTCCTTGCGTAGGGGAGCGGGGGCTGGACTGGCAACGTTGTGCTGCTTGTTGGGAATCTTTCCCCAAAAAACCTTTTTTTTAAAAAAATGAACCTAAGAAGAGCCTTTTAGCAGGATCAGGCCGGAGGGGAGCCTCCGGCTGGAGGCAGGAATGCTTTCTGAGTAGGTTCAGAAAAGGACAGGCAAAATGGCCAAGGGGGTGGAGCAAATTCATCATCATCATCATTATTGAAATTTATATACCACCCTATACCCACAGGTCTCTTCATAAGAAAAGTTGCAGCCTTTGTGTCTTTTTCATTGAGAGAAAAGGAGAGCAAGAGGCCACGTGATAGTTTAGAAAACTCTGCATGGCATGGAGAGAGGAACGCTTTTCTCGCTCTCTCCTAACACTGAACTTCTGGGCATCAAGTGAAATCGCGGAATGAAGACTGGCTCTTGAGGCTGAATTTGAAGATGGTGGTTCCATCGTCTGCAGAATTTAGGGCTGATCATCCGGACATTGCAGTGCCCAAGCTGGTGTCAAGTCAGAATAACTCACACAGTGTCTGTGAAGTTGACCCTTTACCTAGCGATCGCAGCAACTTTCCCCTGGAGGTCTTGCCCCAAAGAGACAGATGGGAGGACTGAAGGTCTCCACCTTTCCAAAGTTTCCTAAGTTGACTCCTCCCCTAGGTGCTTCCCAAGCAATCTGAGACTGACACCTTGCTTATGTTTGTTCCACCCTTTTCATACCTCTCCTGTCCTGGGAGACAAGCAGGGAGGGGAACTGGTTGCAGCAGGAGGGGGAGACATTTGTGACTCTTCCCCATCTCTGCCTCCTGGCCTCCTTCCTCTCCTGCTTCAGCTCCTGCCTCTGATTCTGTACTTCTCTCTGGCACAGACTCTCCCTGCTCACTGAACCCTGTTACCCCTTCATCTTCCGACACCTCCACCTCCTAGTCTTCTTCCTATTCTTGCTCTGACCACCCATTGCCCATGACACCCAGCCTCTTGGGTCCCTTTCTCACAACATGAGAACTCATGGATGTCCAGTAGAACTGGGAGGTTAAGGAGAGCTAAAAGAAAGGACTTCTTTCTACAGTACAGAGTTACTGTATTTTTCGCTCCGTAAGACACACTTTTTTCTTCCTAAAAAGTAAGGGGAAATGTCTGTGCATCTTATGGAGCGAATGTGTGGTCCCTGGAGCCAAATTGCCCAGGGGCAAAAAGCAAATCATGTGGGGTTTTTTTTTGAAAGAGGGAAATGGGTGTTGAAACAAAGCCATTGATCGTTTGCCGATCGGGAGAGAGATAAGGGATGCTAGAAATAAAGGAGGCTGCCTGGGAGGGGGGAGGTAAAGACAGCAAACTTGCAAAGGGGGGAAACAGGAAGACTAAAGCAATAAGGAGAGAAATAAGAAGAAAAGGAGGAGCAAAAAACTGCTCCAGCTAAGGAAAAGACACTAAGGCAAACAAGAGGGAAAGGAGTGTTGAAAGGATACAGCTGATCGGTGGGATCGGAAGAGAGATAAGGGACGCTAGCTGAGGCTGCCTGGGAGAGGGGAGGTAAAAGCCCACGGATCCTCAGGATTTTTACATTGCATCACCCCAAATTCACCCTCAGATCACATAGCATGTCCATGGCTACAGTCTGCACCAAAAAAATCATGCATCCGCTGTTTCCTGGGGCTACAATGGTGCAAAAATGTGGTTACTAAGCACGGATCAGCATGGATCCTCAGGATTTTTACATTGGGTCACCCTAATTCACCATCAGATCACATGTCTGTGGCCACAGCATGAACCACAAAAATCATACATCCACTGTTTCGTTCAGAATATTCTTGTTATTGTTTTCCTCATGTAAAAACTAGGTGCGTCTTATGGAGTGAAAAATACGGTAAATTGTGGAACTCACAGGAGGCAAGGACAGCCACCAACTTGCCATTAAAAGAGGACTGGACAAATTCACGGAAAGTAAGGCTTGTTAATGGCTTCTAGCCAGAATAACTATGTTCCAGCTGCACGGTCAGAGGCAGTAATGCGTCTGAGCGCCACTGTTTTCCGGGGAACCTTCTGAGGGTCACACATGTGTGGTTGGAGACACAGCTAACATAGAATTGTAGGATTAGAAGGGACTACAAGGGCCATCTAATCCAACCCCCTGCAATGCAGGAGTCTTTTGCCCAACGTTGGGCTCAAACCCACAACCTTGAGATCAAGAGTTTCATGCTCTGCCAGCTGAGCTATATGGGAGCCAACCGGTTGGAGACAGAGGTGGGCAGAGCGCTGAGTGCAAATGTCGCCCTTTGTACCGTAGGCTGCTTCCTAATTTTAGGGTAGGTTGCACCTGCTTTCCATGCAGAAGCCTCAGGTTCAATTTCCAACGTCTCCAGATAGGGCTGGGAATGGCTTCTGTCCTGAAACCCTGGGGAGCTGCTGCGAGTCAGTGTAGGACGTGCTGAGCTAGATTGAGCAACGGGTCTGACAAATAGAAGGCAGCTCTCCAGTGTCATCTATATACACACACACCTCTCTCCATATTTCATCCAGGAAAGCGAAGCACTTAACAGACCACAGATAGTAAAAGGTCCAGTCAATCGCGTCAGGGTGGTCCAGTTAATTTTCCTGCCACGGGAAAGCCACGTGTTGCTGCCCTGTTAAAACAGACAAGGGGATGCGATAGGATGTTCAACTGGGAGGGAACCAAATTTCAACCTTCGTGGCTCTCCGCAGCAGCTTGAAGGGCGTCGGTGAGGCGGCAGGGGGTGTTTTGATAACATGCCTGCCAACCAGGCAAGGCGGGCAAGGAGCAGCTGTTGGCATCCCTTCCCTGGAGACAAGCCAGAAAAGCTTTTGTGGGCGGAGGTAGACATGTGTGGGGACATGCCTCACAGCCGCCAGTCCAATTGTGCAGCTGCAGGCAGGGAAGGAATCTGCAAGAGGCGAGAAAGAGGTGGGGGAGAAATAACTTTTGATTTGGATTCTGGGTTGCCCTAATCGGTGACCTGGATTACTCCAGAGCATAGCTGTCAACTTTCAGATTTGAACAGCAGCCTCAAAAATAAGGGATAAGCAGCCTCACCTGTCTACGGGATATCTAACAATCCGGGATAGCAGCAGGAAGCAGCGGGAAACTGCGCTGGAATAAGGGAATTTCCTGCAAAAAAAGGGAAGGTTGACAGCTATGCTCCAGAGAGGGCTTTCCTTGGCTGAGGAATTCCCCCCTTCAGAGAGCTTGCTTGGCAACCAATAGCTGACTGTTGCTGCACGTGAAAAAATGTGCACATAAAATATGTAGGCATGTCAGTATTTCCAGAACTTCACCCTCCGTACACTGTCTGGAAATGGCAAGGGCTGAATTTAGGATCCCAGGCCACAGAGAGGTTAGGCTGGCCTCAACTAGAGCCAGGGCTTTCTCGGCTGCGGCTCCAATCTGGTGGAACGCTCTGTCACAAGAGACTAGGGCCCTGCAGGACCTGACATCCTTCCGCAGGGCCTGCAAGACAGAGCTGTTCCACCAGGCCTTTGGTCAGGGCGCAGCCTGACCCCCTCCTCTGGCAATCTGCACAGAATTTTGCTTGATGGTTGCCATTAATTTGATTTTAATTTGATTTCATTAATTTTATAATGAATGTTTTTAGAATGTCGGACTATTTTGATTGTTGTTAGCTGCCGAGGGTGGGATATAAATAAAAGTTGTTGTTGTTGTTGTTGTTGTTGTTATTATTATTATTATTATTATTATTATTATTATTATTATTATTATCATCATCCTTTGCTCTAAAAGAAATTATTATCATCATCATCATCATTATTATTATTATTATTATATCGCCCTATACCTGAAGGTCTCACAGGATGAAATCACAATATACAGTGGTACCTCGGGTTAAGAACTTAATTCGTTCCGGAGGTCCGTACTTAACCTGAAACTGTTCTTAACCTGAAGCACCACTTTAGCTAATGGGGGCCTCCTGTTGCTGCTGCGCTGCCGGAGCACGATTTCTGTTCTCATTCCGAAACAAAGTTCTTAACCCGAGGTAATGTTTCTGGGTTAGCGGAGTCTGTAACCTGAAGCGTATGTAACCCGAGGTACCACTGTAAAAACCCAAAATACATAATCAAGATAAAACTAAAACAACCCAATAATGTCCCCCACAACACATTTTAAGAGGGCATCAGATGTTAATCAACCAAAGGTAAAGGTAAAGGTACCCCTGACCGTACGGGCCAGTCTAGACAGACTCTGGGGTTGTGCGCCCATCTCACTCAAGAGGCCGGGGGCCAGCGCTGTCCGCAGACACTTCCGGGTCACGTGGCCAGCGTGACAAGCTGCATCTGGCGAGCCAGCGCAGCACACGGAACGCTGTTTACCTTCCTGCTAGTAAGCGGTCCCTATTTATCTACTTGCACCCGGGGGTGCTTTCGAACTGCTAGGTTGGCAGGCGCTGGGACCGAGCAGCGGGAGCGCACCCCGCCGCGGGGATTTGAACCGCCGACCTTTCGATCGGCAAGCCCTAGGTGCTGAGGCTTTTACCCACAGCGCCACCCGCGTCCCTAATCAACCAAAGGCCTGGCTAAAGAGGAACCTAGGAAGTGCCCTCATATAGGCTCAGACCACTGGTCCACCTTGTTCCTGCTCTGGCGGCCGTGAGGCAAGTCCCCACACATGTCTACCTCCGCCCACAAAAGCTTTTCTGGCTTGTCTCCAGGGAAGGGCTGCCAACAGCTGCTCCTGCCCTGCAAATCTCAGTGCGGCTCACAACTTAAAATGACAATAGAAAAACCCTATTTTGGTACAGGGAGCGGCGTTTGCAATGTTGCAGAATGGACTTCTGCAAATGAAAAGGAACAAACCCGTCGCCTTTGCGTTTTCAAAGTGAAAGGTGCTTCGCATGGTGATGCACAGGTCTGTCCCACACCTGCAGCCGATTCCTGGATCTGGAAACTCACATTTTTCTTATCCTCACCCCCCACCTCGCTGTTTTCCTTTGCAGACCTTGGGAGCACCGAGGACCAGATTTCCTCCCCCTGCTGGACTAGAGCTGCCGAGACAATCTGAGCTGTTATTTCCCCTTCCCTTCCAAAGACGCCCCCCTTGCAATGTTCTGTTCCAGCAGCTGCAGACGGAGCATCTGCCGCACGTCCAAAACGTTGCTCTCAAACCCTCCTCTGCAAACCGTGCGCCCGCACTCCACCAGCCCCACCAAATTTAACAAATCTGCCTGCAAAGGAATACGGAAGGGCCAGAAAAAAATCTGCTCGTTTGACAGATAACATATTGATTTGATAACATATTGATTATGACGGATGGGGACGCTTTTCCGGCCTGGGGGCCGAATTCCTTTCTGGGGAAGCTTCTGGGGGCCACATGCAATGTGGATCTGACCTTCGTATAGTCAGTGGGATGTCACCCAGAGGCATTAGTCGAATCCAAGGACATCCCAGCCAAGCAGGAAACATTCAAGGAGGGTGTGGTGCCAGATCAGCCAGGGGCGTGGCTTACAGAGAGTTCCAAGGGCCAGATAGAGAGGCCTGGGGGCCACACTTCCCCACCTCCTGATGTTATAGAACTGGGCTATATTCATGATCAGACCTGCTTAAATTAACTGACCTAAATTAGCATATAAATATAAGTTTATACTTGCTTATAATTCATATACCACCATCTTTATATTTATATTTATATACAGGGTGAGTCTTTTAAGAGGCCCTGTGGAACATGCGCACCCTGTATCTATGGGGCCTTTTTTAAAGGACTCACCCTGTACTAACTTATTCATATACTAAGGTACTATATGAATGGAAATATAAGTGAGCTGGTATATAAATGTTTAAAATAAAATAGATAAATAGTATTGAGGACTAGTAACTTCAATTAAAAAAAATGGAAATGAAATGAGATCCGAGAAGGTTTGCACTCAGGTGGCACATTCTGGGTTGTATGCAGTTAAATTATACCCTGGAGGACACCCAGTTATTAACACATTAATAACATTTTATATACATGCATCCTAACCACTTCAGGCATGTTTTTTGTTTTTTTAACCAGCCTGTTTTCCTCAGAGGTTGCGTGGAGGGTTTTGGTTCGTCTGAACCCGACCCGCATCTCTGTCCGTCTCGTGTGAACCCGCCCCTGAGGAGGAAACGCGTGTCTCCGCCTCTGGGCTCGGAGCGCGCGCCCCCGCCCGGCGCGTGAGGGAGACACCTTGAGCGAGGCGCGCTCCCGACGCCTCAACCGCCGCCTCTTGACAGGCAGCGCCGTCGCTGAGGGCAACTGAGGACAAGGACACGCACGCGCAGAGGCGAGCGAGCGCGCGGGCTGGGGGGGGAAAGGTTTCGCTCGCGCACGCGCGCTGTCACTCTCTCTCCTCAGAAGCGCGCTCTCTCTTCCTTCAGCGTGCCTCTCCTCAGCGCGCACGCGCGACCCCTCACATTTTCCCGCGCGCCGCGCTTCCCATGACTATTTTATTGGGTATGTCGAGGGAGAGGGAAGACAAGCCCCGCCCACTCTCGTGGTTGGCCCCGCCCACCTCCTGGGCACCCGCGCGCCTCCTTTTTTTGATTTTGGGAGTAAGACGAGAAGCCCCGCCCACTCTCGTGGTTGGTCCCGCCCCCCGCCCGTGCGCGCCCCCTCCGTGCATTGTCGTGCGTTCGCGCTTTCTCTCCCTCATCCGCCCGCGCGTGCGTCCTGGCCTTCCCTGCGCGCGCGCGCCCGCCCGCGACCTATTCACCACCACGACAGTAGCGAAACAACCTATGGAAATAACATTGGTTGGCATCTCCCGCCCGCCTCCTTTCCCTCGGCGCCCCTGTTAGCTTGGCCGCCTTTGGCCTCCTCCGCGGCCCCTCCCTTCCCTGACGCCGCCGGGCGTGCGAGGGAGGCGGGGGGGGGGGCGAGCGGCCCAAAATGGCGGCCGCGTCGCTCTTGGTGCGGCTGACGAGGCGCCCGGCCCGGCGCGAGCGACGACAATAGAGAGCAGGGGAAGGAGCGGCCTCCCCTCTCGGCCTCCCGCCCCCTCCTTCCTCGCCTCTCGCTGGTGCTCCTCCTCAGCCGCCGCCGCCGCCGCCGGTCTAGCATGGTGCGGGTCCGCCGCCGCTGGGCCCCCTCCGCCGCCCCGACCTGACCTCGCCTGCTCCCTCGACGCCGCCGCGCCGCCAACATGGGCGAGAGGCTGGAGCTGCGGCTCAAGTCGCCCGTGGGAGCCGAGCCGGCCGTCTACCCGTGGCCCCTGCCCGTCTACGTGAGTGGGGGGGGAGGCGGGAGGCCCGGGGAGGGGAGCCCCCCCCCCCCGCGAAGGAGAGGGGGGCAGGGTTGGGGGGCTCTGTCTTATCCCTTGCATTTTATGGGGGGATTCGAGCGGCTGTTGTGTCACCTGGGGGGTTATAGGAGGCTTTTGGTTGTGTGGGGGTTTTTTTTTTGGGGGGGAAGGTTGCTAGTTGTGGGGAGGGGTATTTTGGGGGGGTTGCCATTTGGGGGGAGTCTGTTGGGGTGGGGGCTTTGATGGGCTGCTGTGTCACCTGAGTTTTGCTGCTTTTCTTTTGAGAGGTTGCTGTATGCGGGGAGGGGTACGGGGGGGGTTGCTCTATGGGGTATTTTGGGATTTGAGTGAATTGGGGGCGGTTGTGTCGATGGGGTGGGGTTGCTCTATGTAGGGAGAGGTTTTGGGGGAGTTGTCATCTGGGAGATATGTATGTTCAGGGAGGTTGCCGTAGGGGGGAGTTGGGGAGAGGGGTTTTGAGGGGTTGTTATATGTGGGGAGGAGCATTTACAGAGTTGCCATATGGGGTATTTGGGGGGATGTGTAAGTTTTTTTTGGGGGGTGACGTATGGGGGAGTTGGGGAGACGGATTTTGAGGGGTTGCTATATTGGGAAGGGGGGTGTATAAGGTTCAGGGGTTGCCGTATGGGGGGGTTGGGGGATGCAGTGTCAGTTTGTAGGATTATGTGGGGACGAGTTGGGGAGGGAGATGGTTGCTATATTGGGAGTTGGGGAGGGAGATTTTGGGGGCTGCTATGGTATTGGGGTTATTATTTGGGGGGACTTGGAGAGGGCAGCTTAGTTGGTTATAAGGAGGAAACAGGCTTCATAGAGGCTTATTCTATAGGGGTGGTTTCTGTATCCTCTCTGGGGGCTACAATTGGGGATGTTTTGTGGTAATAAATGGGTGTCTAGGGGTACCCCATTAGGGGGGAAAATCATATGTTGTGTGGAATAATTTGCTGCCTATGTGGCTAGGGGGCTAGAGAGCAATTGGAAGTGTTAAGAAGCGGGGGGGGGGGGGAGAAGGAATGTGACAAAATTATGTCAGGAACTCCACTGTGCAAAAACATGGGGGTGGGGGGCTATGTGAATGGGGAGCGCTTTGCCTCTTGAGTGGGTTGCATTGGGGGGGCTGTTATATGGGGGAAGTTTGGCTGCTTGGAAATGGAACTTCCATGGGGGGAGGGACTTCTCTGGGTGAATTTGGGTTGGAGTTATTACACAGTGGGGCTATCCAGAAACTGTGTGTGTTAAGTTGGTGGGGGGGTGGGGGCCTTCCTGCCAGGGCAGGTATTACGTTTGGGGGGGGGGGGAACGGATGTGGGATGCAACTGGATGTTTCTTAGTGAGGAAACAGAGAATGTTATGCAAAGGGCAAGGAGGTCATATGTGCAGTGTTTTTTCTCTGAAGGTCGCCCTTCACACCGAACGCTTCACACTCTTTATACAGACATGTGCATTAGAAATTGGTTCAGCTCCCCAGTGCTACTCATCCACATGATGTCTCACTTGGACTGCATCAGCTCCTCACTCCTGCAGAACTCTGTCTCAGCATTCTACGTGTTCCCCTGTTAAAATTTGACCCCCCCTTATAATGCCAGGTGGAGTGGCGAACTGTTTGCACCCCGAGGGCCATGTTACCTTCCCTGTAATCTGCCGAGGGCCACATACCAGGGGTGGGTGGGGCCAGAGGTGGAAGTAAGAGGAGCAATGGATGCAAATTTTGCCTTTTGTGCAGGACATCAGGCACACACACTGCCACACAAGCACCCCTGCTCTAATATTTAAACTTTCCTGTTCTCAAAACTTTTTCCTGGAGATGATCCTGATGTGAAATTAAGCCAGTCTGACTACAGGGCTCAGGGGCGTCTTTGCCACACTTGTCCTTTATCCTTGAGTGCTTTCCTCTGTTCTGTGTGCTTTTATGTCTTCCCCCAGTGTTTTGATCTTGACTTTTCCCCCTTCAGAAATCCTCCACAAGGAAACCTCTTCCATTTGAATGTCTTGCGCAGAACAGCTTCTCTGGGGCTGAACACAAACCACCCTCCCCTTTTCTGCTTCTCAACTCCTGACAAAGTGATCTCTACTTCCTTGCACCCACTTGCTGTCATCCCTTCCCCTTCCGTGCTTGCCTTCCACACACAGCTTGGTACATCTTCCTGTGCGTGCTCCTTGCTTCCTGACTTGCGTGCAGTTTGCCAGGGACATCTAGCTTAGATGCCTTTTAAGTGGAAAATTAGACACGTTTCTGGAGGGAAACGCATCTTGGCTGCTAGTCATTATGCTTACCATGGACTGACTCTGTAAACATGTGAGGGTTTCATATCTCTGCACTCCAGTTGTAGGGGAGCAATGATGAGATAGGGCTTGTGTGGCGCCTTCCTTGCCTGGTTCTGGCATGAAAGCTTCCCCTTTCTCCCATGCTTTTTGGCCCTCAAGATTTAAAGTATTTGTGGCCTCCTTTGCTGAGACAGCATCTCCTGCTAGACCTGCCTTTCATTTGTATAGATGTGGTGTGTGTGTGTGTGTGTGTTGCAATTGGCTTCAGTGTTTCTGTTATGTTTGTAAGTTTGAGTCATTTGAGTAAAGTTGCTGATAAATACATAATGCACCAGGGCTGGGGAACCTTGAGATGTCCCCCACCCCACCCCCTGGTAAAATTGACATTCATTGTCCCAACTGCTTTTATCTCTGCCCACCTCTGGCAGGAGGAGGAGGGGTGGCTGGGCAGTTGCCCAAGAGATAAAGAGATCCTCCTGCTGCCGCCACCTCTAGTGTAAATAGAAACTCCTCCCTGCCCTTTATCATCTCTGATAAGATATTTTTGTGTGTGTGGAGATTGTTTGGAAACTTCCCCCTTGCTTCTCATTAATCCCTCCCGTTTGCGGTCAGATGCTATCGTGGCGTGGTGTGTTCATTACTTAGTGTAACCAAAACATTTATTATTATTATTGTTATTTTGCACCCAGTAATCTCCTTGCTTTAACCTCCCAAATCCTCAGTTGACCCACTGAATGCAACTGTCACTGGCCTCGCTCTCTCTGTCCTGACCCCGTTGCTCAGGACACAGAGCTGTTGCCTGCTTGGTCCTTTGCCAACCTTTTCTGTTCAGCTCTCCCCACCCTATCTTGCTCCCCCACATACACACTCTTTTGAGTCCCAGACATTCTTTGCATCCCAGGCCAGCCATTTCAAAGTAATCCTACTTTTCCTGTTTGTGGATGACTCACCCACTTGCAGATACGCCTCTAGGTCCACACCCCAAACATCTAGTTATTGCCTCCTGTTCCTCCCTTTGACACTTCCACACCTCGCAATCCTTTGCCTGCTGTAATGTGTGCTCTTGGAGAGGCGTGTTTCATCTGCTTCCCAAGAGCATTAAATTATTACGGGATAATTAAGGGTTTCCCCTTCCAGACTTCTTCTTCTTCTTCTTCCAAACCCAAATCCAGTGTTGCATACCTCCTTTCCCCCAACATTTGGACTCAGTCACTCATTTTGGATAAGCTGCTGTGAGGAACAATTAATACTCTGTGGCTGCATGGATTGTGCAAAACTGATATAAAGGATTAGGTTCCTTTTTTGTTCCTTCAACGCTAGGTAACAGGGCCCTTCTGTTTTAGGGAGGTGATAAAGTGCAGAAAAACAAATTAATAGAATTAATTAGCTGTGTTTTCTGGAGTGGCTTTGGACTGAGAGATGAATAATAGAATTGTAGAGTTGGAAAGGGATCACAAGGGTCATCTAGTCCAACCCGCTGCAAGGCAGGAACCTTTTTGCCCAGCGAGGGGCTCAAACCCACACCCCTGAGATTAAGAGTCTCCTGCTCTACTGACTGGGCTATCCCACAGGATATATGGAAATGCTTGTAACTTTCTCATGATGTTGTTGTTGAATAAAAAGCAACCCTAAGGTCATTTTCTACCTGTGGGTTTTCCACTGGTTGGAAGAAGACGTGCAGTGGGGACGAGGAGCGAAACGAGGGACGCAGACTTAAGTAAAGAATGTTCTTCAGTTCCTGTTCCTTCATGGAAGAGACATGCCTGCAGATTTCTCCCCGCTGTGATCCATGTTTGGTTATTTTGGAGCCCGCTGGCGATGACGCCTCATTTCATTTTTGCAGTGGTGCGTCTGTGTAGCATTCTAAACATCTCACGAATGTGGCTGCCCCCTCCCTCCCTCCCTCTTATGAATAATAGTGTTTGGGGCGGATCTAACCCCAGAGAAATAACATTTTTGGAAGTATAATATGGTGGGCGTGAAAGAGAGAACCGCTTCTCCAAAGGCTGCTGTGCTCAGCATCTCAGCTGGGTCAGAGGACTTGCATTCTCTTGCCAGAGAATGGGCCTCTTCTTCTTCTTCCTCCTCCTCTTCTTCCTCCTTCTAGCTGGCACGGAGCTTATTTGAGTACCGTATTTCTGTGGCCTACGGCATTTCCGTCAGTTGTGTTTCCATGCCTCTCAGCGGTTAAAATGAGTCAGGGTCCCAAATGCCTTGTGGAGACCCCAGTGGCTGTAAGAGATCTGCACTGCCCAGGTCAGCTGCTAAGTGTGTGAGTGGTTGAGGAATGACTGTTTGTTTTTAAGGAGAGAAGGGCAAGCCCCGCTGCACGCTGGTGTTAGCCTTGGCTTTCTGTCATCTCGGTGCTGTGGATACTCCGGTTTCCAAAACATCCTGCCCGTTTAGGAGGGCGCGCTATTTTTGATCGTCTTGTTAGGCTGTTCCCAGGGAGCAGTGCATGGTGGTTAATGTCCCCTTTCCTGTTTGGGCAGCTCTGTGTGTTCGTGTGTGTTCCTAACGCTTTCACAGAAATCGAAAGTGCAGTTGCCTCTCTGCTTAGTTTCTTTTCATCACTGGGTTATTTTCAAGCTTGGTTTGCACAGAGTAATAAATCTCATTTCAAAAGACCATCTCAGTTTGTTGACATTCCAACCCAATGCATTTTTTTAAATTGAAACTTTTATTTTAGAGCAAAATCTGGCTGTGGGGTGGAATTAAGAATCTGTAAAGCTCTTTTTGTTAAACATTTTTTTCTCTCAAAAAAAGTATGTGTAAGTCCCCTAGAACAGGCATCCCCAAACTCGGCCCTCCAGCTGTTTTGAGACTACAACTCCCATCATCCCTAGCTAACAGCACCAGTGGTCAGGGATGATGGGAATTGTAGTCCCAAAACAGCTGGATGGCCAAGTTGGGGGATGCCTGCCCTAGAAAAATTATATAGAATACATTTTGGGTTGCATGCAGTTAATCAGACTAGGCGCATTGGAATTAATAGGTCTAAGTTAATCATGCCCATTAATTTCAACGGGCCTTCTCTGAGTATGACTATTGGAAACAACCTTCTATTAATAATATTTTTAATTAATGTACAGAATAAATATTATTGCTGAGGATGATATTGGGTTGTAGTACCCAATGACTCCAAATAGATACCCTGAGATATCCTAATTTAGGCCCATAAATTCCATTGCGTCTGCTCCGAGTATAACTTAATTGGAGACACCCCAATTGAAACATCCAGAACAAAGTGAAATTATGGTACGCCCTGAAAATCCACATCAAACAAACCACAGCACTAGTGTGTCTATTTCCTGTTGCCTGGGAGAGTCTCTCAGGGCAATCAGGAATCAGACCCTGCAAGTCTGGGGTGGGGACCTTCCTAGTCGGTCCCCCCAACCCTGCATGCAATCGGGTTGGCTGCCAGTCCAAACCTTACCAGGAAATGGAAATGGGGTAGTCCCAGTCGGCACCACCACCCCGAAGCTCAGACCACCCCGCTTTCTGCATCCGTGCCAAATCTAAATCCCTACAGTATGCATAGGTGACCTTTGAGAGAGCCCCAGGTTTCCATGGTGCCTGTCAGGTCCTGTTAAGGGGATCCCAGTATGGACCTCAAAGCGCTGTCCTTGGGGTTCTCCATCCCGCCTGTGCAACCTCCTCCACTGGTTCGAGTAGAGAGATGGGTGGGTAGTAAACAAGCCGTCTCCCTGTGCTGCCTCTGTGGCCTCCAGCACCAGATTCAAGTCCCAAAGTGGAAGTGTTACCTGGTGGGGGCAACAGGACCATAGTGAGCCCCTCTGCCGCTCCTGCGCCAAGTACCCAGGCAGACAGAGCTGAGTCAGACTCGCTCCGCCCGGCTCACCCACTCAGGTTTCAGTCATGCCGGTTTGGCCCCCTTGTCGAGGTGTCAGTCAGACCAACCCTTGTTCCACAGCCTCCGGAATCTGGCACTAGGAAGGCATTTTCCGCTTGACCTTGGGGGTGAACGCTGCTCCGTTAGACCTGCTTTCCACGGCTCGTTCCGTCCAGTCCCCTCTTAAAGCCCATTACCATATCCCGCGATGGTGTCTTCCACGTATAAGTCATGCATTGGGCGCATGTGTGCATAAGAAGTGCCTTCTTCTCGCCTGTCTCTGCATCTGTCGCCCTGACCCGCAGCGTTTCCCCCCCGCTGTGCATCCAAATCCGTTACCGAGATGAGGGACGTTGCAGGGACTCCACAAGCCTTTTTAGAAATCAATCCACTTTGGACAGCACTGTTAGCTAGCCTGCTGACATATAGCCAGCTGTAAAAAATAGATAAAAATAAAATTCTCTCCTCCCCGGGCTTAGAAGCTTTCTGGCACCAAAGGAAAGAAGGGTGCCCTTGTGGTTTCAGAGCTGAGGTTTCTGACGTCAGCAGACTGTCTCTTGGTTTCACTGCTCTGTTTCCTTTGCTGGAGGTTCAAGCAGCAAGGTGGGGATTGGTTCTGTTCGAGTGAAGCAGAGCTTTTGGGATTGTGGTATGGATTTTCGGTCAGGGGAGACCTACTCAGCAATTGAGGGGTGTGTGTGTGTTGGTAGAGTATGAGACTCTTAATCGCAGGGTTGTGGGTTCGCGCCCCGTTGCAGAGAACAAAATTCCTGCCTTGCAAGGACCCTTTTGGTCCCTTTCAGCTCTGCGTTTATGATTCTAGGTACAGTGGTACCTTGGGTTACATACGCTTCAGGTTACATACGCTTCAGGTTACAGACTCCGCTAACCCAGAAATAGTGCTTCAGGTTAAGAACTTTGCTTCAGGATGAGAACAGAAATCGTGCTCCGGCGGCGCGGCAGCAGTGGGAGGCCCCATTATCTAAAGGGGTGCTTCAGGTTAAGAACAGTTTCAGGTTAAGATCGGACCTCCAGAACGAATTACCGTATTTTTCGCTCTATAAGACGCACCAGACCACAAGACGCACCTAGTTTTTGGAGGAGGAAAACAAGGGAAAAAATATTCTGAATCTCAGAAGCCAGAACAAGAAGAGGGATCGCTGTGCAGTGAAAGCAGCAATCCCTCTTGCTGTTCTGGCATCTGGGATAGCTGCGCAGCCTGCATTCGCTCCATAAGACGCACAGACATTTCCCCTTACTTTTTAGGAGGGAAAAAGTGAGTCTTATAGAGTAAAAAATACGGTAAGTACTTAACCTGAGGTACCACTGTATTTGGTTGTTCTCAGTGGGAGTCTTTAAATAAAGCAGACATTATTTTATTTATTGCATATATTTGAATCTCACCTTTTTCTCCCAAGTTGCTCAGGGGGCGGGGTGTACATTGGTGTTCTTCAACTGTGGGCCCTGTGATGTTGTAGGACTGCAACTCCCATCATCCACTTCTAGCTTCACCAATAGTCAGGGATGATGGGATTTGCAGGGAACCAAGGTTGAGTAACACTAGTGTACAAGCTTTTCTTCAAGTCCTTATAATCCCCACAGCAACCCTATAAGGTACCTTAGGCCGAGAGAGGCAGTGACTGGCCCCCAAGGTCACCCTTGTGGCTGAGTGAGAGATTTGAACTCTGGTCTCTGCCAGGTCCTAGTCTGGCACCCTGACCACCACATCACAGCGGTGGCTCTTTCAGCCCTGCTTAACTCAGCAGCTCTTTAACAGAGGAGCAGAGAATCAGTCCTTGAACTTTGTCCCTGATATGTTTGCGTTCTGCCAGAAAGTTATCATTAGGGGTGTGCGCGCGTGCATGCTAGAATTTATCAAATGCAGACATGGGGAGGAGGGGTCATAAGTTCTGCAAGGCACACTCAGTTCCCCTTTCCAAGGCTACCCAACCAGAATACACTGAAGAAGAAGAAAAGCGCAAATGCTGGATATGCAAAATAAGGTTATGCATGCTCAGCCTATTTGCGTAATTTACTGGGGTTGCAGCATTTCAGCTTCCCCCAATACAGAAGTTGTGGTTTCCAACGTAACACACCTTGCGTTCAGCTTGCTCTGATGTTTAACATTGGCCTTACTTAGATATATAACTGCAGTGAAATTTCAAATACGGAAACAGCAGTGCGCCACAACAGTGTAATTTTGCTTATGAAGTGTGCATCTAGAATCATAGAATCCTAGAGTTGGAATAGACCACAAGGGCCATCGAGTCCAACCCCCTGCCAAGCAGGAAACACCATCAGAGCACTCCTGACATATGGTTGTCAAGCCTCTGCTTAAAGACCTCCAAAGAAGGAGACTCCACCACACTCCTTGGCAGCAAATTCCACTGTCGAACAGCTCTTACTGTCAGGAAGTTCTTCCTAATGTTTAGGTGGAATCTTCTTTCTTGTAGTTTGGACCCATTGCTCCGTGTCCGCTTCTCTGGAGCAGCAGAAAACAACCTTTCTCCCTCCTCTATGTGACATCCTTTTATATATTTGAACATGGCTATCATATCACCCCTTAACCTCCTCTTCTCCAGGCTAAACATGCCCAGCTCCCTTAGCCGTTCCTCATAAGGCATCGTTTCCAGGCCTTTGACCATTTTGGTTGCCCTCCTGTGGACACGTTCCAGTTTGTCAGTGTCCTTCTTGAACTGTGGTGCCCAGAACTGGACACAGTACTCCAGGTGAGGTCTGACCAGAGCAGAATACAGTGGCACTATTACTTCCCTTGATCTAGATGCTATACTCCTATTGATGCAGCCCAGAATCTGCCCACCTTAGTTAAAGAAGCTCAGCCACTCCTACAAGCAAGAGTTTGGGGGATATTTTATTGCACCTTTCAAGGCTCTTAGTCCATTCATCCATGAACGCCTTGTGTCGGCAGCCCCCGCCCTGTTGCTGAAATTAGGCCTGAAAAGGGGTGCCTGTTGCAGCTGATAGCTTCCCCTTCCCACAAGCCAGCTTTCGAAATTTGCCAGGCACATTTTGCTCCTGGTTATCAGCCACTTGCAACCAAGTGAATATGCCAGGATGGCGCCTGATGTCTCCCCCATCTGGGGATCATTGGACCCGAACTGTTTTGGAATTTAAATTAAAAGCATTTGCAGATGATTTAGTAATCGCAGTAGAGGAGCCAACGACATCTCTCCCAATACTCCCAATACTTTTAGAGAAAATTCAGGAATTTGGGCTGGTGGCTGGATTTAAGATAAATAAAGGAAAAACTAAGATGATAGTTAAAAATATGACTGAGTTGCAAAAAAGAGATTAGGGAGTAATGATAAACATGGAGATTTATAAGAAAGTCAAATATCTAGGAATTTGGCTTACAGATAAAAACCTGAATTTATATAAAGATAATTATGAGAATAAGGGACGTGGGTGGCGCTGTGGGTTAAACCACAGAGCCTAGGACTTGCCGATCAGAAGGTGGGCGGTTCGAATCCCCGCAACGGAGTGAACTCCCATTGCTCGGTCCCTGCTCCTGCCAACCTAGCAGTTCAAAAGCACATCAAAGTGCAAGTAGATAAATAGGTACCGCTCTGGCGGGAAGGTAAACGGCATTTCTGTGCGCTGCTCTGGTTTGCCAGAAGTGGCTTAGTCATGCTGGACACATGACCCGGAAGCTGTACGCTGGCTCCCTCGGCCAGTAAAGCGAGATGAGCACCGCAACCCCAGAGTCAGCCACGACTGGACCTAATGGTCAGGGGTCCCTTTACCTTTACTAATTATGAGAATGGAAGACAGGAGTGCCTGGCGTGCTCTGATCCATGGGGTCACGAAGAGTCAAACTCGACTAAACAACAACAATTATGAGAAAGTTTGGATTGAGATTAAAAAGAACTTGGAAGTTTGGAATAGTATGAACCTTTCCCTTTTAGGTAGGATAGCAGCAATGAAGATGAATGTCTTGCCAAAGATGTTGTATTTATTTCAATCAATCCCGATAATAGGCAGTTATATGCCCAAGAAGTTACAAAAAGATATATCAAAATTTGTCTGGAGTGAATTGTTGTCACTTGTCTTTAGTTCCCCCACTGCCCTGCTCAGAGTTGGGAAGAATATTCCTATGTTATGAATGGTCTGAGTCACCATTATGAAAAAGAGGTCTGAATAGGCCAATAGAGATGTGGACTGTCCTGGGATTGAGTGACTTTTCTTCTTTAAGTTCTCAAAGTTCTTAACTTGTCTCAAGGTTGTCCTCTGAACTAGCCAGATGTTTAACTGAGAATCCATCACCGTCAGGCCATCATTTGGAAAATAAGACTTTAGAGCCATCTTGCCCCAAAAGGGCCACTAGGCATTATGTTTTGGCTCCTAGCTTATATATCTGAGTTTCTAACACCGTTTGGCTTCCAACTCCCCACCCCTAGCCTGAGATTTTCCTCCAGGTTGGTTTAGAGATGGGCTCTCTGGCCTGAATAGCTCATTGGCCAGCGTTGCTTGTCATGGCTGGGGCCTGTTTAAAATTGAAACATGTTTGCGTGTTTGTACGTCTATACCCTGTGTACTTTGGGATGATAAATCTGGAACTGCTGCCTTCACAGCTGGATTTGCATAATTGCTCAGCTGCTGCTGGTGTCATGATGTTCAGAGCTTGGAGGGTGACGTGAAAGCATGTATCCCCCCCCCCCCCGCTTCATATTGCTAATTAAGGCATTGGGAGGACAGAGCCTTTGGTGTTCTAGATGCCCCCTCCCACTGGCTTTCATGTAACACTGAACGGTGTGACTCCCTCTTCTCCCCGCCTCCCTATTTCCTGAAGGAACATGAAGGGTTTTTTCCTCTCTAATGAATCAACAGTGCGTAGTTCTTCTTATCTGGGTAAGATGAATCGTGCAGAGTTTGAATAATCCTCCCTAATTTCCCCACCCCCTCAGTGACTCAGAAAGTGGTTTTTCTGAAGCTGACCTCCCCACGCCACCCTTTGCATTTGTGGCTACAGCCCTTATAACAGCAGTAGTTTTTCTTTATTTTCAACTTGCTAGGAGTCCTTTGCAAACACTCTCATTGCTCCCTCCTTTACATACACACACTCACACCCAGCAAAGGTGAGATAGGAAACAGGAGCGTAAACTCCTAGAGATAAAAAAAAAGCTTTTTTGGAACAGGGAGGACTTTATAATCATTTGAGCAGAAGGTCAGTTTTAAGCGGCATCCAAGATCTGCTGTGGTCCTCAAGAGCAGAATTGGTTCTGGAGGATGGATGTGGCTTAGGACCGCAGGAAGTTGTCTCGCACTGAGTCAGAGACCGTTCCTCTTCCTTGCTCGGTGCTGTTTACACTGACCAGCAATGGCTCTACAGCAGGGGTGCCCAAACTTTTTTCAATGAGGGCCAGATCTGATGAAGTTGTTACGGTAAAATCTGGGTGCGAGGCTGCTCTGCCACCCAGCTCGTCAGACTAAGTCCGCGGGTCCCTGCGGAGGAAAATGAGCTCAGCCGGAGACAGGAGCAAACTGCAGAAGATCCAAGTTTATTGCGCAACAGGTTCAAGGCGAGATTGAACAGCGAGAAAGGGGTGACATGAACTTTTGAAACTTCCCTCCATGTCCCAGAATACAGTGCAAAATACATCCCAGTTACATCATGAATACATTAAGAAGTTGGGTTACACAGATTACATCATGAATACATTAAGAAGAGGTTGGGTTACACCGGATTAACATATGGAGGAGGGAGGGGGGAATATGCAGAGCTGGAGATATGTGCAGATAAGCACATCCTGAGTACCGGTGATGAGAAGACAATGGTCCATGTATGCATAGCCTGCCACCTGGCATTGCCCGGAGGAAAGGCTTGGCGAAATTGAGCAAATTGGCACGTTGATTTTCTATGAATTTTATAGATTTTAGTCCCTTTTGACATTGACAGTTGGAAATAAATGGATATATTGTAGCGAAGAAGAAGGTGAAGAAGACATGCCCCCCCCCTTCCGTATCAAAGTGAACATGCATGAGGGCCGACCAAAGTCATTGACCTTTTTTTAGGATTGAAGTTCTTATCTCAGCCCTACCTGGAGATGCTGCCTCAGACCTTCTGCATTCCAAGCAAGCGCTCTCCCACTGGGCTGTGGCTTTCCCCATCTTAGAATTGCCAGAAAGGTGCCCATGTGCTTCTCTCCCTCCTGGCCGCGTAAACTCCACTTGCCCGGGGCTGATGCTGCGTGAGGGCATCAACTTCTCTGGCTCAACAGATGTTGGGTGCCAGCCTTCCCCAATCCGGCATTCTCCAGGTGTCTTGAACTACAACCAGTGTTACAAACCCAGATGCACAGTATAGTCCAGGCATATCCAACTCCCCAGAGACTGTGATCTCTTCCCAGTATAAAAAATCTGGCAGTGATCTACCCATGGCCATTGGAGCGGGGAGGAACGTGCGTGGGGTGGGTGGGTGGATTGCCCAGAGTTGTTGAGCTTTTTAAGGAGAGCTTTTACTTTCCTTCTGTAACGTTTTGTACATGATAAGGATCCTGCGATCTACCAGGATCAGCTGGGGATCTACCGGCAGATCACGATCTACTGGTCGGACGTCCCTGCTACAGTCCAATTGCCAAATGGCACCTTAAACCTCGGGTTGCGGTTGCTGTGATGATATGTCTAGTTGTCACTCTACCCATCTGAAAAGCAATGCTGCTTTTGAAGCCCAAGGATCAAAATTGTTGCAAAATAAACAAAACAATGGCTAACATACCATTTGTGTGTGTGTGTGTGTGTGTGTGTTTGGATGTTTTATACTTTAGCAGAGCAGTTTGTAAAAGTCTTGAACGACCTGTGAATTGAACTGGAACCGAATTAGTTCCTTTTCAGGGGCAGGGGAGGAGCTGAGTCAAATTCCTTTTTTGAAATGAGTGTTCCAAGTGTGGTGTGTTGCCTTTTGGGTGGGTGTTCCTCCCCTCCAGGCAAGTGAGTGAGCAGCCTTGCTTCTTAACATTTTCATTAAAGGTTAACCACAGAGATGAGTAAGGCCCGGTGTTAATGACACCCTTCCATGTAAAACCCCACAAGAGAGAGCGAGCGTGGGCAGGCGTCCCAGTTGCCCTGAGTTAGTCACTCAGTGGCTCATGGCTGGCCTGGAATCAGGGGGCCGTGAGGGGGAGAGCCGACTAACTCACTTTTTAATCCCGCCTTTATATGTTTCTTAAAACTCCTGCCTGCCTAACCGTGGTCATCACCCAGATCTTGCCGGTTTGATAACAGTTTGTATCTGCCCTGGCCTCTAACGGTGTTCCCAGGCACTACTGGTTTTTTACATTTGGAAATAAGAAAAGGCCTTTTCCTACTCCAGGGGTCAGCAAGGTTTACCTCACCTGGGCTGGTTCACTCCATTGGAGATCGCTCCGTGGGCCGGATCGCGCACCTGCCTGCGATTTCCAGCATCTGCATCTGCGCAGACACAATTTCTGGCGCTGCGGAAGTGAGTTGCTGTGCTGCGCCGGTTTAGTGCAGCACGTGGGGACTCACCGAGTGGGTGGCTCGGTTCGGGGGCTGCTCGTGGGCCAGTTAAATGACCCCTGTGGGCAGCTTTGGCCCATGGGCCTTAGGTTGCCGACCCCTGGCCTACTCAGTCCCAGGGAATCTTGCCTAACTCTACATTATGTTCACCTGCAGACATCCTGCTCTGGGAGATTGTACATTCAGAAGGGGGGGGTGGCGGCTACTCGAGACCGGGGGATGGGGTGCCTCTTTGGTTGTGGGGCACCCAGGCAGTGCTATAAACTCAGACATAAAATAAGCTAGGTGCCAAATGGCTCCTTGAGCCAGGGTTACAGTCGCCAAAACGGAATGTCTTGTTGCCCCTTTTGGGCAAGACGGCTGCAACGTCTTATTTTCCATATGATGGGCTGAGACTGATTGATTCTCAGTTAAACATCTGGCTAGTTCAGAGGACAGCCTTGAGCTCGCTTAATAGCTTTGAGAACTTAAAAGTCAACTTGATCCAGTGATAGTCCGCATATATATTGGCCTATCCCAGGGGTCTGCAACCCGCGGCTCCGGAGCCGCATGTGGCTCTTTTACACCTTTGCCGCGGCTCCGGGGCGGATACTAGCGAGGGGAGGAGGCGCATTGTGCGCCCCGACACTCCCCACTGTGGCGGGCACTGTACTGGCTGTGACGTCACATGGGGGCGGTGCGTGCGTTACTCACGCACCGTCCCGATGTCACCTTCCCGCCCGCCCGCTACATTGTAAGGGGCATGTACGCTGGTCACTGTTTTGAAGGGGAGTGAAGAACACACACACACACACACACACACAAAAAGGTAACTTGTTAATTTAACGTTTATTTCTATGAGGAGGGGGACGCGGGTGGCGCTGTGGGTTAAAGCCTCAGCGCCTAGGACTTGCCGATCGAAAGGTCGGCGGTTCGAATCCCCGCGGCGGGGTGCGCTCCCGTTGCTCGGTCCCAGCGCCTGCCAACCTAGCAGTTCGAAAGCACTTCCGGGTGCAAGTAGATAAATAGGGACAGCTTACTAGCGGGAAGGTAAACGGCGTTCCGTGTGCTGCGCTGGCTCGCCAGATGCAGCTTGTCATGCTGGCCACGTGACCCGGAAGTGTCTCCGGACAGCGCTGGCCCCCGGCCTATAGAGTGAGATGGGCGCACAACCCCAGAGTCTGTCAAGACTGGCCCGTACGGGCAGGGGTACCTTTACCTTTACCTTTACCTTCTATGAGGAGGAGTAATTCTGACGGGTCAAACAAAGAAATAATTTTAAAAAGTGACAAAAAAGTTATTTTTGCGGCTCCCAGTTTTTTCTTCTTCGGAAACGGGTCCAAGTGGCTCTTTTAGTCTTAAAGGTTGCAGACCCCTGGCCTATTCCAACCATTTTTTCGTAATGGTGACCATTCGTAACGTTGGGGTATTCTTCACAGCTGTGAGCAGGGCAGTGGGATGGGGGAAGTGAAGAAGCAATAATTCACTATCACGTTGTTTACCACTCCTGCTCAGGCTGCACAGAAAAAGCATTTTGGTTCCAGAAATTCATTACAATTTTGCAGATAATATATAACTGACAGAATTTTACAGGGTGGAGCCTTAGTGTGTGAAAACAGTCCAGATCCAAGGATCCCCAGATGGGGGAGAGGCCACATCCATCCTGACTCCCAGGCATCTTCACTTGGTCACGAGTGACCGATAGCCAGGTGCGAATTTCA
The DNA here is from genome assembly GCF_964188315.1 of Podarcis muralis. Lineage (NCBI taxonomy): Eukaryota > Metazoa > Chordata > Lepidosauria > Squamata > Lacertidae > Podarcis > Podarcis muralis. The sequence continues at coordinate 4,305,455 of NC_135672.1, read as the reverse complement.
AACACAGCCAGTCACTATTGGTTTTTGACTTTTCATAAGAAGAAAAGGCATTTGCCTACTCAGTCCCAGGGGATCCTGCCTGAATATAAATTAAGTTCACCTGCAGGCATCCTGCCCTGGATGATTCTACCTTCAGGCTGGCTACTCAAGACGGTGGGTTGGGGTGGCTTTTTGGTTGTGGGGCACCCAGGCCTTGGAACACCTTCCCCAGTGAATAATGAAAGGTGCTCATGGAAGTGACCAGTGGGTGATGACTGTTCCTCCCGCCTGCTGGGAGAGGGAAGAGGGTAGAGAAGGTGTGTGTGAATGTGTGTACACCTGAAGGAGCATCTCTCCTTGCATTGTTCAGCCCAGAAACTGAGGTCCAGCACTGAGGGCCTTCTGGCGGTTCCCTCACTGCGAGAAGTGAGGATACGGAACCGGGCAGAGGGCCTTTTCGGTGGCGCCCACCCTGTAGAACACCCTCCCGTCAGATGTCAAGGAAATATACACCTGAGTTTTAGAAGACATCTGAAGGCAGTCCTGCATAGAGATGTTTGCAATGTTTGATGTTTTACTGTGACAAATGTTTTTAATTTGTTGGAACCTGCCCAGTGTGGTTTGGCCAACCCAGTCAGATGGGAGGCATATAAATAATAAATTGTTGTTGTTGTTGTTGGAGAGGTGCATGTGTTTGTGAGAGAAAAGAAGCGCAGTTCTGCCCACGAATGGAGTGCAATTTCCCAGCTGATTAGCCCAGAGGCCCCTGACAAAGCGAAAAAGGGACTCCACCCTGCCTTAAACTTAAAAAAATAATAATTAAAGATTTCTTAGTTTACAAAAATCCGTGCATTGTCTCCTTTTTTCCAGTTGTGTTTTCTACAGATCAGTTACATTCGTTGTGAGACATTAGTGTTGCATGCACTATTAGGTTGGGAAGAAAAGAGGGGGAGAGGGTGAGGAGGGTACATGGGGTTGTTTGCCTGACACTTTTGACGCCTGGTTATTTAAGATGTGAAATATACGATCGGTGCTATCTAGCTGCAAACTTTGAACTGCTTCACTGTTGCTTGAGTTTTGTCATTACTATGATTTGTGTGTCTTTCGATAAATAAATACTGGGCTGTGTATTATGTCGTAAGCCACCTTGGAAACCCTGGAAGTCGGGAGATAAATATTTGGATAAATAAACGAGGTTTCCCCCTAGCGTACTGGTTAATCTGTAAGCCTAGTTTACAACCTCCTCGGCTCTTAGCCAGGAGGCGGTGGCTGCACTTGGCCATACTGCAGAGCTTGCTTTGCAAGCAGAAATGTTTTGTGTGAATGGTCGCCACTCTTTACTTTGTGTAGATTTTACTTGGCGTGCAATTGTTGCGGCCTAGGCCTCCTTACTTTTCACAGCCTTTCGTGCAATTCTCTCCTTCCCTACTTGCGTACTACGGTCATACCTTGGGTTACAGACGCTTCAGGTTGCCTTTCTTTGGATTACGGACGCACTGAAACCCGGAAGTACCAGAACCGGTTACTTCTGGGTTTCAGCGGGTGCACATGCACAGAAGCACTAAATCGCGCTTTGCGCATGTGCAGAAGCGCCGAATTGCAACCCGCAGCGCTGCGGGTTGCGAATGCTGAGGGTTGCAAACGCGCTTCCCGCACAGATCACGTTCGCAACCTGAGCGTCCACTGTACTGGGATAGCCAATGAAGCGCCCTCCAGCAGCTGTTTCTAACAAAAACGTTAGAAACTCAGCTATGTGAGATAGGGACCAAAGAGATCCTTAAACCAAGGTTGCAGTTGCCAAAACAGAATGCCTAGTAGCCATTTTTGGGCAAGTGGGTTCTAAAGACTTACCGTATTTTTCGCTCTATAAGACGCACCAGACCACAAGACGCACCTAGTTTTTGGAGCAGGAAAACAATAAAAAAAATATTCTGAATCTCAGAAGCCAGAACAGCAAGAGGGATTGCTGCGCAGTGAATGCAGCAATCCCTCTTGCTGTTCTGGCTTCTGTGATAGCTGTGCAGCCTGCATTCGCTCCATAAGACTCACACACATTTCCCCTTACTTTTTAGGAGGGAAAAAGTGAGTCTTATAGAGCAAAAAATACGGTACTTTTCAAATGATGGGCTGATGGTGATTGATTATCTGGCTAGTTCAGAGGACAACCTTGAGCCAGGTTAAGAGCTTTGAGATCTTAAAGAAAAACAGTCACTTGATCCAGGGGTGGTCCACATATATATTGGCCCATTCCGACCTCTTTTTCTTTATGCTGACTGCTCCTGCTCAGGCTGCACAGAGAAAGCATTTTGGTTCCTGAAATTCATTCTGATGGTGCAGATTGATGGATTGAATTCTACAGGAATGGGGTATTAGAGTGTGAAAACAGCCCTGATCCGAGGATCTCAAGGCATGCACCTCCAGATGGTGGAGACGTCAGGCGCCATCCTGGTGCCCAGGCATCTTCACTTGGTCGCAAGTGTCTGAAATCCAGGTGCAAAATGCGCCTGGCTAATTCCAAACGCTGCAGCAGCATCCGAAGGATCCACAGGTTCCCCATCTCTGCAAGAAGAAAGTTTTTGGAAATGGGTCCTCTTTGGGCATAGGGAAATTCGATAGCGTAGAGCTAGCCTTTTAAAATAACAGCCGCAACGCATGCATCTACTAGGAAACATTACTTTCGATCACTCCCCTGGCCCAGTTTTCATTTATCCGTATTTGCAAATAATGAGGGGTTTGTAGAAGCCAACGGGCCTTGGTGATCCGCCAGCCAACGTGGGTGATCTCTCCTTCCAGACAGTTCCTGAAACCACCTTCTTCTCTTTGTTGTTGTTTCAGGACAAACACCACGATGCTGCTCACGAAATCATTGAGACAATTCGGTAGGTGCTAAGCAGCAGCCGATCTGCACTGCAACCAGATATTTTCACCCCACCCCCATCTGCCAGTAGCGATAGTGACACTGTTCTTGCTAGGATTTCCCTTTTTACATCCTTCCTCTGTAATCACAGCTTCCTGCAACATGGTGCATGTTTTACCCTGAATTAAAATGAAAACCCGGTTTTGCCTAAAACACTGGAGGTTTGCCTTATAACCAGGTCAGGACCATACCGGGGTCCCCAGACCAGTATCAGCCAGTGTGGGGCAAGTGCCTTTCATTCCCCAACTGGGAATAAGACCATGAGGCTATATCTGTCTTGAAAAGGGCACATGCTTTCGTAAATAGTCTGACTCAAAGCCGCCATTGACATCTTTGGCTAAGTAGGAGTACAGTATGTTGCATTGTTTAGCTGGTCTGGAGAAGGGAGGTCACATGCCTGCTATTCCAAAGTGACAGGGAGCTGTCATGTTTCTGCTCAGCCTTGGTATGAAGGAATTGGTTCATTACTTTTAAAGTCACATTTGCCTCCCCTAGAAAAGGACTGAAGGTGTTGGGCGGTCAAAGCATTTGCTGCCCTTGAGCTTTGACCAGGGTTTCCCAACTTGAGTCCTCCAGGTGATTTTGGACTACAATTCCCATCATCCCTGACCACTGGTCCTGCTGGCCAGGGATGATGGGAGTTGTTTTCCAAAAAACAGCTGGAGACCCAAGTTTGGGAAACCCTGGCTTTGACCCTTCCCTTAAAAACCAAGTGAGATCCTACTCAGAAATCTCAGTAAAAGGTCTGGTTTAAACAAGAATCTAGCATGCTGTCTTCTACTGAGCCAGATCACTGTTCCATCTCACACCTTGGGAGAGGGACCAGTCATACCTGTTCTTTATAAATCACAGCGTGCATAGATGGGGATGCGGGTGGTGCTATGTTCTAAACCACTGACCCTCTTGGACTTGCCAATTGTAAGGTCGGCAGTTTGAATCCACGCCATGGGGTGAGATCCCATTGCTTTGTCCCAGCTCCTGCCAACCTAGCATTTCGAAAGCATACCAGTACAAGTAGATAAATAGGTCCCTTTGCGGCGGGAAGGTAAACAGCATTTCTGTGCGCTCCGGCACTCGTCACGGTGTTCCCTGTGCCAGAAGCAGTTTAGTCATGCTGGCCACAAGACCCGAAAAACCTGTCTGCAGACAAACGCTGGCTCCCTTGGCCTGAAAACAGAGATGAGCACCGCACCCCATAGTTGAATTCAACTGGACTTCACCGTCCAGGGTTCCTTTACCTTTTACCTGCATAGATGGCAGTATACTTTATTACTGAATTTATATACCGCCCCATACCTGCAGGTCTCAGGGTGGTTCACAGGATGAAATCAGAATATAAAACCACAAAACACACAATCAGACGAGACAGACCTAACAGTTATAGCCACCTTCGGCCTTTTGGGCTGCCAGTGATCCCCTAACCGTTTATGGCTTGGGACCAGGCTGTCTTAAAGATATGAAAAATGTCACTATGCAAACCTTCCTTGGGGTCCTAAGATCCTCAGGTGTGCACCTCCACACTGTCCTTTGGAAGGATAATATTAAGATTTTCCTTTGGAAACGGAGGTGCAGTCCGTCCTGACCACAGGGTTGCTGTCAGGGCAAACTGGATTTGAACTGCTGGCTCTGCATATGCTGTGATGTATTTTAATGATTCTTGTCAACTGGGTTTGTTGTTGCTGCTTTGTGTGTCGGGAGCTCCCAACTTGGGAGAAAGGGAGGATATAGAAACAAGTACAGTGGTACCCCGCAAGACGAACGCCTCGGAAGACGAAAAACTCGCTAGACGAAGGAGTTTTTCATTTTCTTAGCCGCTTCGCAAGACGCATTTCCCTATGGGCTTGCTTCGCAAAACAAAGCTTGCCCCGCAATCTCCGGGGATAGCGGGGAAGCGCAGTGCGTCTTCCCCGCTGTCCCCGGACCTCTTTTGAAGCAAGGGGCGGCGGGGAGAAGATCGCTTCTCCCCGTTGCCAGCCCCGCAATCTCCGGGGACAGAGGGGAAGGTGCGCGCGCCTTCCCCTCTGTCCCCGGACCCCTTTTGAACCAAGGGGCGGCAACGGGGAGAAGCGATCTTCTCCCCGCCGCCCCTTCCCTTGCTTTAAAACAAGTCCGGGGACAGAGGGGAAGGCGCGCGGCGCTTCCCCTCTGTCCCCGGACGGTCTCCATCGGAACGCATTGATTGATTTTCAATGCATTCCTATGGGAAACCGTGCTTCGCAAGATGAAAAACTCGCAAGAAGAAAAAACTTGCGGAACGAATTAATTTCGTCTTGCGAGGCACCACTGTAAAGGTGACAAAATTATCAGTGTGTTTGGGGCAGAGGTGGGCTTGCCAAAAGGAGGAGGAAATGATCTAGTGATTGGGGACGGACGGACGTTATTTTCATATTTATTTCACCTACACCCTCTTTTCCTTTCAGGTGGGTCTGCGAAGAAATTCCAGACCTGAAGCTTGCTATGGAAAACTACGTTTTAATTGACTATGATACTAAAAGGTAAGGGTAAGAGTCTCCTTAGTTCTCACTACTTTCCTCCCCCATGGCTCCCCCTAGAAGTCATCGCTGGACTCACAGCGCCAGTCAGCCCCAACCAGCACAGCCAATAGTTAGGGGTGATGGGAACTGTCGTCTTGGACAGTGTGGGGCTGGGCTAGATGACCTCTGGGGGTCCCTTCCAACTCATAGAATCATAGAGTTGGAAGAGACCACAAGGGCCATCGAGTCCAACCCCCTGCCAAGCAGGAAACACCATCAGAGCACTCCTGACATATGGTTGTCAAGCCTCTGCTTAAAGACCTCCAAAGACGGAGACTCCACCACACTCCTTGGCAGCAAATTCCACTGTCGAACAGCTCTTACTGTCAGGAAGTTCTTCCTAATGTTTAGGTGGAATCTTCTTTCTTGTAGTTTGGATCCATTGCTCCGTGTCCACTTCTCTGGAGCAGCAGAAAACAACCTTTCTCCCTCCTCTATATGACATCCTTTTATATATTTGAACATGGCTATCATATCACCCCTTAACCTCCTCTTCTCCAGGCTAAACATGCCCAGCTCCCTTAGCCGTTCCTCATAAGGCATCGCTTCCAGGCCTTTGACCATTTTGGTTGCCCTCCTCTGGACACGTTCCAGTTTGTCAGTGTCCTTCTTGAACTGTGGTGCCCAGAACTGGACACAGTACTCCAGGTGAGGTCTGACCAGAGCAGAATACAGTGGCACTATTACTTCCCTTGATCTAGATGCTATACTCCTATTGATGCAGCCCAGAATTGCATTGGCTTTTTTAGCTGCCGCGTCACACTGTTGGCTCATGTCAAGTTTGTGGTCAACCAAGACTCCTAGATCCTTTTCACATGTACTGCTCTCAAGCCAGGTGTCCCCCATCTTGTATTTGTGCCTCTCATATTTTTTTTTGCCCAAGTGCAATACTTTACATTTCTCCCTGCTAAAGTTCATCTTGTTTGTTTTGGCCCAGTTCTCTAATCTGTCAAGGTCGTTTTAAAGTGTGATCCTGTCCTCTGGGGTGTTAGCCACCCCTCCCAGTTTGGTGTCATCTGCAAATTTGATCAGGATGCCCTTGAGTCCATCATCCAAGTCATTGGAACAATTCTTTGATTCAGTGGCTCTCTCTTCTATTTTAAACCAGCTCCAAATTCTCAGTATGGGGGGCAGTGGGGGGGGAGCTGCTGTCGTGTTGCTTTTGTTGTAGATTCATTCTGGAAGTTGGAAGCTTTCGGCAAGGGGATTCTTCAGCTGCTCCATGCTTGAGAGAGCTTGATAAAGACAGACTTTCTGATAAGGCCTCCTTTCCTGCCCTGCCCTTCACCTGCCTCTCCCCTGCCCTTTACTCCTTTGAACGGTTAATTTGACCTGTTCACAAATGTAAACAAAAGGAGATTTTCCTGCTGCTTCCATGTCCTCCTTGCAAGGATGCGAAGGGAGGGGTCCGCCCCACCCCCTGGGGTCTTTCCAAACAGGCCAGGGAGTGTCCTGGGTTATTCCCCCCTACCCCACAAAGTGCATGTGAAAATAGGGATGAAAAACTGCCTTGGGCAGAGGAACCCACCTGGGGTGGAGGGGAAAAACCCTCTTGGGTTGTTGACTGCAGGAGTTGATGAAGAGGCTGAAATGGCTGAGCAGTCCTGATTTTTGCTCTCCTCTCTCTCTCCCCCTCCCTCCCTAGATGTTTGAAATCTGATTATGCAATGGGGGCACGTGACTTCCCCCTGCTGCCCCTCCTTTCCCTATCTCCTGTCCTGAGTTGATTCTTTAATCCTGGTTTTAAAAAAAAGAAAAAGAAGGGATTTTCAGACTAGCCAGGCAGCCCTGTTCAGCAAGTCTCTTTAGAGCCCAAGGCAAGGGTCAGTACTGCTTGCACTGGTTGGCAGCAGTTCTCCAGGGTTTTGGGGACAGGAACATTCCCGTCTCTATGTGAGGGGGGGGGGGCTGAACCTGTGACCTTCTGTGTGCAAAAGGAAATGCTCTGTTGCTCAGCTGCAGACCTTCCCCTTAAATTTCCCATCCTCTGGACTCCAAATAGCCTCACAGCCTCACTCCATTTACCCCAGTATTGTCCACACTGACTGGCAGCGGTTCTCTAGGGTTGCGGACAGGGGTTAAAGTATATAATTGAGCCTGGGAGAGCAGAGCAGGTGCTCTCCCATTGAGTTATAGCTCTCCCACCCTCGTTAAACAGGAAGCAGGATTCCAGTCCTCAACGTTCAGAAGGAAGGGCTGATTTTAAAAGGGGGCATAATAATTCAAAGTGCTGGTTTTGACCTATAAAACCTTGAATGGCTCAGGACCGCAACGCCCCAAGGATCGCCTCTCTCTCTGTGAACGTACCTGGACCCTGAGATCACCCTCGAAGACCCTTCTTTGTGTCTGTACCACGAAAGGTCTGGAGGGCGGCAACACGAGAATAGGGCCTTCTCTGCAGTGGCTCTCCGTTTATCGAACACTCTCCCCAGGGAGGTCCGCCTGGCGCCTTCATTATACAATTTTAGGCACCAGGCAAAAACATTCCTTTTTAACCAGGCCTTTGGCTGATTGACAGCCAGTGCCCTTTTAAAATGTGTTGGGGAACGGGGAGGATTATTGAGTTGTTCCTGTTTTTATTTTTATTATGTACTTTTGTGTTTTTTGTATTGCGATTTCATCCTGTGAGGCGCCCCTGAGACCTGAGGATATAGGGCGGTATAAAAATTCAATAAAGAAAACAAATAAGCAATAAAAATAATAAACTCTCTTGCACCAAGCCAGGGCATGTGTGCTCTCTGCAGAGACTGACATAGGCTCTCCAGGTTTTGGGGGGGGGGAGTCTTTCCTAACCCTCCAAACCCCCACCCCAACCCTGGAAATGATGGGGAACTGGAACTGTATAATGCAAAGCATTTCAGTAAAGAATATTTCTAAACTAGGCTTGCAAACTTGTCTGGCTGGAACTCCTAAAGCGGCTGGGAGGCTACAGTCCTGTTCCATATACTTAAAGGGAACTCTGTGGGACATACCGTATTTTTCGCTCTATTCGACGCACCGGACCATAAGACGCACCTAGTTTTTAGGGGAGGAAAGCAAGAAATAAGAAATCAACACAAAGCCGCCTGAGCGAAGAGGGAGCGCTCCTCTCTCTTCGCTCAGGAGGCTTTGTGGGGCTATCCCTGAAGCCAGGAGAGCAAGCGGGATCGGTGTGCACCGATCCCTCTTGCCCTCCTGGCTTCAGCGAAAGCAAGCCTCCTGGCTTTCACCCCACCTCCCGCAGGAGCCGCGCACTCTTTAAAGGGAGCACGGCTCTTGGGGGCTTTTCTGGGAGGTGGGGGAAGGGACGGAGCCGCACGCTCTGCCCCTTCCCCCACCTCCCGCAAAAGGCAAGGATAGCCATGCGAAGCCTCCGCAGGGCAGTGGGATGAAGGCAGCACTCCCTCTAGATGTTCTGCGCAGCGCTCCCTCTAGCTGTTCTGGCTTCTGGGGTAGCCCGCAAAGCCTCCGCAGGGCAGCGGGGAGCCTTCATCCTGCTGCCCTGCGGAGACGTCGCGGGCTACCCCAGAGCTGCTCAGGAGTGCGGGGCATCTGCGCGCAGCCGTCCCGCTGCTCCCAGGGCTGGTGGGGGAAGCCCGGGTTTCCCCCGCCAGCCCCAAAGAGCAGCTCAGGAGCATGCCACACTCCGGCAATTTAGCTCCAGGGACCACACATTCGCTCCATAAGACGCACAGACATTTCCCCTTAGTTTCTAAGAGGAAAAAAATGTGTCTTACGGAGCGAAAAATATGGTAACCTGAGTGGATGAATGCAATGGGGAGGGTGGGGTGGAGAGCTGGATCCGGCTGGTGGGCCACATCCAAAGATGCTAGCCTTCCAAGGGCCATTTTGATGGGCAGGGTGGAGTTGGCCACCTGTCGCCAGAGATTGAAGCGCAGAGCCTTCGCTGGGAAGGAAGACTCTGGAAAACCAAATGCAAACCCAACACGCTCGTCCCAGAATCCTTGTTGATTTTGAGCAGCCAGCCTAAGCCTGGTTCCTTCCAGACATCGTTGGTCTCCCAGCGGCTAGCACATCCAGTGGTCAGGGGTGATGGTGATGGGATTTATGTCTTGCAACATCTGGATGGCCCCAGGCTACAGAAGGTGCTGGGGTTTTTTAAAAGGAGACTTTGAAGACAAAACATTCCTTTTGGGAACGGCACAGGATTACAACTACAAGGAAGATGTAGGCATCTGTGTAGCATGTATTATGTTTTGGGGAGACATGCCTAGAAAGCTTAAAAGGTAAAGGTACCCCTGCCCGTACGGGCCAGTCTTGACAGACTCTAGGGTTGTGCGCCCATCTCACTCAAGAGGCCGGGGGCCAGTGCTGTCCGGAGACACTTCCGGGTCACGTGGCCAGCGTGACATCGCTGCTCTGGTGAGCCAGAGCCGCACACGGAAACGCTGTTTACCTTCCCGCTAGTAAGCGGTCCCTATTTATCTACTTGCACCCGGGGGTGCTTTCGAACTGTTAGGTTGGCAGGCACTGGGACCGAGCAGCGGGAGCGCACCCCGCTGCGGGGATTCGAACCGCCGACCTTTCGATCGGCAAGCCTTAGGCGCTGAGGCTTTTACCCACAGCGCCACCCGCGTCCCTGGGACGCGGGTGGCACTGTGGCCTAAACTAGAAAGCTTAGGCCCGTCTTAATTTGCCTGACTGCTATAACTTTTTTTCTTTTCTCCTTCCGCCCTCCTCTCTTCTTCTGATCTTCAGCTTTGAAAGCATGCAGAGGCTTTGTGACAAATACAACCGCGCCATCGATAGCATTCACCAGCTGGTATGTATGTGACTCGCCCATCCGCACTGCGTGGCTTCTGGGTTGTTGTTTTGATGGGTGCGGTAGCCTGATTTTTGTTATATATAAATTTTATTAATTTTTTTATTAAGTGCCTTTGTTGGCCTGTCGCACATGGCAAAGTGTGTGTATGCGTGTCTCTCTCTCCTCACCCCCCCCCCCGCCTCTCCCATTTTGTTCTCCAGTGGAAAGGAACCACGCAGCCCATGAAACTGAACACCCGCCCCACCAATGGGCTCCTGCGCCACATCCTGCAGCAAGTCTATAACCACTCGGTGACCGACCCCGAAAAACTCAACAACTATGAACCCTTTTCCCCGGAGGTGTATGGCGAAACTTCCTTTGACCTGGTTGCTCAGATGATCGATGAGATAAAAATGACCGAGGATGACCTGTTTGTGGACTTGGGCAGCGGTGAGTGGTTGCTGTACACTTCCTTGTCCTGTCTCTGCCCTGAAACCTATCTTTACGCGAAACTGTTTCATTTCTTCTGTAGAACATTCAGCACATAGCTGTCAACCGTCCCTTATTTGGCAAGAAAGCCCCTTATCCCAGCGCTGTGTCCCGCTGCTGTCCCTTATTGATGATGTCCCTTAAATTTCCTGGGTTTCAAAGGAAGCAGCTCCCTGTTGGTCAGGGAGGAGGGAGGCTCCAGCTGTGTTGCTTGGCTGCGTTGCTCACCCAATAAAGAGTTTTAAGAATGACTGGGGGGTGGCACTTGCATTCCTTGTGCCAATCAAATCGGCCGCGTTGCCTGGGGACTCGCCTTTGCTCAGCACTTCCCAGCGGAGAGGTGACGGTGGTTTTCCTTGCTGCATCCCCTTTGCCGGGTTGCTGCGCTGTGGGAACTACCGCTTGAGGCTTCGTTTGGCTGCTGGCTGGGCTTTCTGCCTTTGGCTCGGAGGGGCTCAGAAGTTGAACATACCTGTGCCCTGAAAATCCCTTATTTTGAAATAAGGCTGCTGATACCTTATTTTCGAGGCTGCTGGTCCCTTATTTCCAAATCTGTAAGTTGACAGCTATGATTCAGCAGCGTGTACCAGTTTGCTTAGGAAGCAGCTGAGCTGTGTAACTAATGGCCCACTTTGGATGTGATGGCCAAACCACGGTTTCTTTAGCAGGGCTGTGCTTTTGGTCCCCTTTTGCTTTCCTCATGTCCTGGATCAGGGGTTAGCAACCTGAAGCCCATGGGCCACAAGCGGCCCACGGGGGGTGTTTAAACTACCCCCGAGCCGCCCCCGAACCGAGCTTGTCATTTTCCACTAATGACCAGCAGAATTGGGAGGGAGAGGTGGGTGTATTTAGCATTCACTCTGGAGGGACGCGGGTGGCGCTGTGGGTTAAACCACAGAGCCTAGGACTTGCCGATCAGAAGGTTGGTGGTTCGAATCCCTGCGACGGGGTGAGCTCCCGTTGCTCAGTCCCTGCTCCTGCCAACCTAGCAGTTCGAAAGAACGTCAAAGTGCAAGTAGATAAATAGGTACCGCTCCGGCGGGAAGGTAAACTTCGTTTCCGTGCGCTGCTCTGGTTCGCCAGAAGCGGCTTAGTCATGCTGGCCACATGACCCGGAAGCTGTATGCCGGCTCCCTCGGCCAATAAAGCGAGATGAGTACCGCAACCCCAGAGTTGGTCGCGACTGGACCTAATGGTCAGGGGTCCCTTTACCTTTACTGGAAGGGTATAATCGATTCTGCTCCGTTTCTACCTGTCTCCTCTCCTCTTCTTATCTCAGGTGTGGGCCAAGTCGTTCTTCAGGTAGCAGCGGCCACAAACTGCAAGCATCACTATGGCGTGGAGAAAGCAGATATTCCGGCCAAATATGCAGAGGTACGTAGTTCGTGTGTGTTTGTGTGGTTGGAAAGGGGGAGCATCCTGTGACCTACATTAGAAGCATAGCTGTCAACTTTCCCCTTTTTTTAAGGGAGATTCCCTTATTCCGAATAGGATCCCTCACAAGAAAAGGGAAAAGTTGACAGCTATGATTAGAAGCCAAGTGCAACGTAGAGAAATCTAGACTTGAGGGGTGTGCAGGCTCGTTTTAAAGAATCTGAAAGAAATCTGCACTGTGAGAACCTGACTTCTTTCCTTTTACAAGAGAGCCAGTGTGGTGTAGTGGTTAAGAGCCGTAGTCTCGTAATCTGGTGAACCGGGTTCGCGTCTCCGCTCCTCCACCTGCAGCTGCTGGGTGACCTTGGGCTAGTCACACTTCTCTGAAGTCTCTCAGCCCCACTCACCTCACAGGGTGTTTGTTGTGGGGAGGAAGGGAAAGGAGAATGTTAGCCACTTTGAGACTCCTTAAAGGGAGTGAAAGGGGGGATATCAAATCCAAACTCCCCTTCTTCTTCTTCTTACAGCCTGTAGAAATGGTGCTACTTCAGCCATTGGGTGCACATGTAGATACCCCAAGCCTGCAATCTTGTGCTTTAAATTCTGCCTTGATACAATAGGGCGTCAAGCAGCAGCTTCTTTGAATTGATAAAAATATGTATTCAGATTTCTTTCCATTGTGTAAAATATCTGGGCCGTGTGCCACAAGCAGTACAGGTGAAAAGAGAGCACTAAATGCAGTCAATACAACACAGGATAATTATAAAAAAAAAATGTTCTCTGCTGGTGCAAGTCCTTGGTGGTTAATGATCTCTGCCGCAGTTGCTGTGTTCCCCCAGGTTGCTGGAAACGGGTCACTATCCAATTTACTACTAACAGCACACCTGCTTTCTCCTCCCCTCTTCTCTCTCCCGGCTGCCTGCCTTTCCAGACGATGGACAAAGAATTCAGAAAGTGGATGAAATGGTATGGGAAAAAACATGCAGATTACACAGTGAGTTGAAACGGAACTGCAAACATTACCTCCCACCAAACCCTGTTGCAAATCACCCTCCTTCCCCCTCTGTTTTGGTGTGGGGTTTTCAGAGGCTACACCTTTGTGTAGGGGCAGAGAACCTTTTCTGGTCTTGGGGGGGGGGGGAGGAGGGCACATGCCAATTGTGGGTGAGCCAGAACGGGCGGAGAACCACGATGTGACACCTATGAGACTTTTTCTGTGGAAGGTTACACCTAGGCCACATGCCCACAATACATTAAAGCGCTATGATATCTCTGTAAACAGTCATGGTTTGCTAAGGGGGCTTGGAGATCCCTTTCCCCACCCCCAGACTTTCATGGGAAGAAGCACTGATTGCTAAAGCGCTTTGGCAGACCCTCCAAGTGTCCCTATTTTCCAGGGACAGCCCTGGATTTACAGAAGCCGCCCGGTTTCTGATTTGATCCCGGAATGTCTCACTTTCCGTTCGGATGCCCCTATTTTCATCGGAGAAAAGTTGGAGGGTATGGCGTTAATGTGACCCCTGAGCTATCTGAAGGCAGCCCTGCATAGGGAAGTTTTTTTTTTTTTAAGTTTGATGTTTTAATATGTTTTTGTTTTATTTATATATGTTGGAAGCTGCCCAGAGTGTCTGGGGCAACCAGGTCAGATGGGAGAGGTTATAAATAGTAAAATGATGATGATGATTGAATGGGACTTTCCTATTTTCATCAGAGAAATGTTGGAGGGTTTGGTTCTTGGGGGGTGGGGAATGCAATGACTGTTTAAAGTGGTATTACAGTGCTTGAAAAATGTACCGTGTGGACGGAGCCCTAGTCCATGCAGCTGCCATAGGTCCTACACACGCATCTCTCCTTGCAGGCAAGGAAAAGCACTCTGGGGTGTGTGACAGAGGGTCAGAGAGAGGACATGAGTCCTGAGGGCCAGGTAGAGAGGGCTTGGAGAGCCCCATTCAGCCCACAGACTCAAGGTTTCCCACCTCACACACACCCTAGGTCACTAGAACTCTCGCACCCATCGTCAATGGGGAATTCTAAGAAACAAACCAGTGCAGTTATTCAAGGTCCAGCCGGCCGTTGTGATTCAAAGTGGCGTCCAGTCATATCCTAGCAAAGGTGGAAACTCTACCACCAGCATCTCAGGAGCCACCATGCAAAATTTGGTTGTAGCAGTACTAGCAGTAGTAGTAATGTTATTATTTATACCCTGCCTATCCGGCTGCGATTCCTTAAGAGGTCTCCACGTGCAGAGGGAAGACAAAAGACGAAATCTATAGCAGGTGATGGCAGCAATAAAATCCATTTAGAAAATGAAAAGAAATGGGGTTCGGATCTCGTGCTGGGGAAGGAAGCCCTCCCTGCAAGATTGGCTCAGCCTCAGGATTCCTGCTTCTCCAAAAGAGGCTTTTCCTTTAAGTTCCGGATCCTCAGATTATTACTGTTATTATAATTATTATTATCATACTGTATGCTGCCCATCTGACTAGTTTGCTCCCAGCCACTCTGGGTGGCTCCCAAGAGAGTATTAAAAGCACAACAAAACATCAAACATTATAAAGTTCCCTAAACAGGGCTTCCCTAATTCAGAGCTTCAGGAGCTCCTTTCTTAAAAGCAAGCAGCCTCTGCCTAGCCCCTGAACAACTCCTCCCTAGAAATTCCTAGGGAATTTTTGCTCCCATTTCCATTATTGAGTTAAGGCTTGAAAGCTTCTCGTTGGCAATTAATGCTGACAGATGGTGCTCCCCCCCCCGCTTCTTGGCGGTTCCTACTCGGAAGTATCCCCTCCTGAATGCTGTCCAGGTATCTGGGGGGAGCTTAATGACGCGGAGCCTGTGGGATATTGGAGCGCTTGAGTGGTTGTTTCCTGGATTCCTCCTGCAATGATGTCGTTCTGCCTCACCTTCCCTCCCCTGTCCTTTCTCCTCTGAAATGCTCCCCACCTTTCACTCCCCCCCCCCCCGGTTTCTCTAATGACCAAATAAGTTTGTGTGTGTGTGTTTATATGCATTAGATATCTTGCAAGAGGAAATTAAAATTGGCTGCTTAGCTTAATGACTTTGAGGGTGTGGGAGGGAGAACTTGCAGGTTAATTCAGGAGGAGGAGAGGGACATTGTGTCAGCCTATCAGCAGCAGCAGCAACAACAGCTGTCTATCCTCCCAATTCCCCGGGACGCGGGTGGCGCTGTGGGTTAAACCACAGAGCCTAGGGCTTGCCGATCAGAAGGTCGGCAGTTCGAATCCCCGCAACCGAGTGATCTCCCGTTGCTCGGTCCCTGCTCCTGCCAACCTAGCAGTTTGAAAGCACGTCCAAGTGCAAGTAGATAGATAGGTACTGCTCTGGCGGGAAGGTAAACGCCATTTCCGTGCGCTGCTCTGGTTCGCCAGAAGCGGCTTAGTCCTGCTGGCCACATGACCCGGAAGCTGTATGCCGTCTCCCTTGGCCAATAAAGCGAGATGAGCGCCGCAACCCCAGAGTTGGCCACGACTGGACCTAATGGTCAGGGGTCCCTTTACCTATCCTCCCAATTGCTCAAGGTGGTTGCGTACTTCTCCCCAGTTTCTCTTCCTGCCTTTGACACATTAGGCTGGGGCAGGTCGCTCACCACCACTTAGGGCAGGGGTCAGCAAGGTTTATCTTGCCTGGGCCGGATCACGCGTGCGCCCGTGATTCTCAGCACGTGCGCAGACGCGATTTTCGGGGCCGCAGAAGCAAGTTCCCGCACTGCGCTGCACCGGTTTAGCGCAGCACGCAAGCAGGAACCTTGGTTCTGGGGCGACTCATGGGCGGGTCAAACGACCTCCGCATGCTGCTTCCGGCCCATGGGCCTTAGGTTGCTGACCCCTGACTTAGGGTCTTCAAACCTCCCAACTTGGTACAGCTTTTTCTTGGAGGGGGGAACCCAAGCTGAAGCTGGCATTCTTTTGCGGAGTGTGTAGATAATTTGTGGTTAGTTTCCGCACGGGAATTGGGAGTCACTTCACAACCCCCCCCCCACAAAAAACAACAACAACTTGGTGGGTTTTCGGGTGTGAGTCCAGTGCTTTTTTCCTGGAAGCAGTGCCATTTCTCTCTCCCCTCCCTGCAAAAAAGAGAGGTAATTTTAATAGTCTGCTCCTTTTGCAGCAAAAGGAAAAAGAAAAGGTCTGCAAGGTATTAAGCCGTTCCGGATTTAACGCTTCTTTTTTCCTCCTGAGCGGGAACTTTTTACCGCTCAGATATTTGAAAAAAGAAAGAAAAAGAGGAACAAAATACCCAAGCCCTCCTCCAACGGCTTCCATAGCTTTGAAACCGAGCCACGTTCCGTAGCTTTGGGTTCCTGCCGCTCTTGAGTGTGTGTCTAAGAAATATTATTATTATTTCAAAAATAGCTGTGTGTGCTTTTCCAGGCAGAACAAACAGGTCTTTGTGAGCCAAGTGTCGTGCACCAGAGAGGACTCTCAGAATGCAGAATTTTTCTCCCTTCCATGTCTGCGTTACGTTACAGCCAGCTAGCCTGGCCACACTTCCCCGCTGCTGCAAACGGAGGGTTTTCTTTTCAGATTTATTTTGGAGCCCAGATTTATTTTGGACTCCAAAACTCCCTCCCCTGCAACCCCCACCTCCATAGGACCTCCATAGACCGCTGGAAATCTGCCCTTGCTCCTTCTTAATGTCTTTTGCACAGACCCCACTTTCTCTTGGCAGAATCACACACCCTGCCTGCTATGAAACGTGAGTTCCTTCTGCGGTCTCTGCTGGGTAGACCCTCTTGCCTGTGTTGTGGGGAGGTAGGGTGTGTGCAAAGGAACTTGCTTCCTGGCTACGTTTGGAAAATTCCAGCTGAATTGAAAATCTCCACTGAAACAGGAGTTTGGGGAGAATGGTGTCACCTGGAATGGTTCATTGGCTTGTGCATGATTCTGGTTTGATTCCAAGCCCCAATTCAAAGCGTTGCTTCTTAATTCTTGTTCTCCTGCTTGCGAAAGATGGAGGGATCCCTCTGTCTAGAAGAGGCATTCTCTCCTGAGAGCAAGGGATGCTGCATATGTAGCTGAGATTCCTGCATTGCAGGGGGTCAGACTAGATGACCCTTGGGTCCCTTCCAACTTTACAATTCTATGATTATTTTTTTCTAGACCCCAGGGATGGGCAACTTCCCTGCAGGGGCTGATACACTCCAGCTGGCATGGCTGGTGGTCAGGGACAAGGGCTTAGGAGTTCATACGTAAAGCGTCTGGAAAGTCTGATTTTCAAATTATGTGCAATTTTCTCCCGTTATAGCTCTGCTCCAGAGCGAACGGCACCCAAGCGCCCAATGTGAGGTTTACAGTCAGTTTCAGACTTGAGTTGAAATTACTATTCATGCTGCCAATACCATGTTTATTATTAAATTGTATTTTTTTTATTTATTAAATTTGTATACCACCCTATATGCCTGCAGGTCTCAGTGCGGTTCACAAGATAAAATCACAATATATATATAAAAAACAGAACAAGAACAACCTAATAACACCCCCCCCACACACACACACATTTTAAAAGGGCATTGGATGTCAATCAGCCAAAGGCCTCATTAAAGAGGAACATTTTTGCCTGGCATCTAAAGTTGTAAAATGAAGGCGCCAGGTGAGCCTCCCTGGGGACAGCGTTCCACAGAAGGGGAGCCACCACAGAAAAGGCCCTGTTCTCATGTTGCCACCCTCTGGATCTCTCATGGAGCAGGCACACAAAAAAGGGCCTCAGAAGATGATCTCAGGGTCCAGGCAGATTCATATGGAAAGAGGCAGTCCCTGTGGTCCTGAGCCGTTTAATACCAATTCTTTTGACAATATATCTACAATTTGTATCACCAAAAATAGTCAGTAACTATAATTTTGGACAGCAAGTTGCAGTTTCTTTAGTAATATTATTCCTTCCAAAATTAAGCTCCAGCAATCTTTCACCAACATACATTCCCACATTGAATGATAACATGCGCCAAGTTTATCGCGACCCCTCCAACAATTAGCCGATACAGGAAAGAACATTTTCTTTGATTATTGCACATGGATTTGTGGGTTTTTTTGCACGGAAGAGTCAGCCGCCTTCAACATTCCTCTGCGGAGGCACAGATTTATTCTCACGGATTTGCATAAACAGAGAGCTTTGAGGTGGATATCCTCCAAGCCAGTTGCTGTCTTTTGGCTCCCTCCTTGCCTTGGGAAGATGGAAATATCTGGTGCAGATGGTGCCTCCCTTTTGCTGCTCGCTAAGCAGATTATGTTTCCACCATTGCGACCAGAGAAACAAGACGGGGAAGGTTGGGTGGAGGGGCGGAGAGACACAGCAGTTTAATAGGAGCCTGTGTAGGTGATGGCTTCTGTTCCGATCTCTCTATTCCCCCCGCACCAAAAAGTAGGAAGAGTCTGGTTGAAGATAAGAGGGGTGTGACTTTTCCTTTCGGTCTCCTTATTTCAGTGCCTTGTCAGTGGCCCAAATATATTCAGAAATCTGAATTGCGGGCTGGTCTTAGGAAGATGTTCCCTCTCCCTCCCTCTTCGGGCACGGTAGCAAGCGCTGAGTTAAAACAAGAAAGTCAAACTCCATTTTCTCTCTCTCTCTCTCTCTCCTCCTCTTAGCTGGAAAGAGGCGACTTCCTCTCGGAAGAATGGCGGGAGAGGATCGCAAACACAAGGTACGGCGCTCTGTCTTTTAACACGGACCCCCCCACCCCCGGGCGCAGAACGGGGTTCACCTGCTTGTCCTGCCCCCACTTCTTATACATTGGATGCTAGATATTGCCCCCGTCTCATTTCTTTGCGAGGAGAGAGTGCTGGGTTGCTCAGGGATCCTGCTCAGGGGCTCAACTGGCTAGTGGTGGCCGTGGTGGTTGCTATTTAACTGTCCTTCACCCTAAGATTCCAGGGCAGGTTAAAGCAGTTAAAACGGTTTGGAACAACTCATGGCCACAAAGAGATGTGGGTCCTAAAAATATGGACTTTAGGTGTCAAAGGTCTGGGGCAAAAACCTGTCATTCCTCCAGAAGCTGTGTGCTGAAGGTTCCAATAATAATAATAATAATAATAATAATAATAATAATAATAATAATAATAATAATAATATTTTTATACCCCGTGCACCTGGCTGGGTTTCTCCAGGCGCTCTGAGTGGCTTCCAACACATATGAAAACTTAATAAAACATTGAACATTAAACATTTCCCAATACAGGGCTGCCTTCAGGTGTCTTCCAAAAGTTGTGTAGTCATTTGTCTCATTGACATCTGATGGGAACCCATTCCACAGAGTGGGTGCCACCACCGGGAAGGCCCTCTGCCTGGTTGCTTGGAGCTTCACTTCTCGCCTAGGGTTAGGGAACTGCCAGAAGGCCCTTGGAGCTGGACCTCAGTGTCCAGGCTCATGCACCTCTGTGGGGAAGGAGTTCCAGAACTTTGGGGCCACCGCTGAGAAGGCCCTCTCCGCCGGGGCAGCCACCACCCCTGAACTTCTGAGGGAGGTGGAACTGCCAAGAGGGCCTCTTCTGCTGATCTCTGCACCTGAGAGGGTCTGTAGAGAAGGCTTTCAGGTACTAAAATTGGGGGGATAGGAAGTGTCAGGCTTGGATTTGTGTGTCCAAGACGTATTTAATGCTTTTAAAAAACCCAGACCATGGTGCTTGGAGCACCGCTGAATTGCAGCAGCACTTCCATGTGGTTGGTCTTTTCTTCTAAGGTATTTTACAAATGCGGAACACATTCCCTTGTATTTTCTGGGGTGGCTTTAGTGAAACACATGTGAGAGTTGAAAGCTATGTTATGCCTTGCCTTGCCAGCAAAGTACATATGTTTGTGTGCACACACGTGCATGTGTGTGTATGCACGCAGATGTGCACCCTTCCCCCCACCCCTTGCAGCAAAAGCAAGACAGTGTGTGTCCATGTTTTACTAAAACTCCTCTTACCTTCCAGTGTTATTTTTGTGAATAACTTTGCCTTTGGACCTGAGGTGGATCATCAGCTGAAGGAGCGATTTGCAAACATGAAGGAAGGTAAAGAGTTGCGTCCTCTCCACTGGCCTCTCCACTGTTGGGATGACGATTGTGCTTTTTCAGTTGTGTGGTGGCAGCAACGAGTATGTTCTTTGTATGTTGGAGGTGGCTGTTCTGCCCTCAATAAACGGGCTTCCTAGAATGGATATCGGCAGGGGCAACTGATGTCGTGTTTCTAGATGTTCCTGAACGCTGGCTCCCTTCAGCCAGCACAGCCGAAGCTCAGGGAGCAATCTGGGAATCACAGCTAAAGAATCCCACTCAACCTCTGTTTCAAATCCTCCATTGCAGGAGAGTTTGCTACCTTCCAAGGGAGTCCGTTCTACTCTCAAGCAGTTGTTAACACCAGGAAGTTGTTTAGCTGGAATCTCGTTTCTTGCAATCTGTACCTGTTGGTTTCGCAGCAGAAAGCAAGCTTATTCCACCTTCAGATCTTTGAAGGTGACCATCCTACCCCCTCTCAGTCTCTTCTTTTTGCAGGCTAAATGTACCTAACTCCTTCAACTGTTCTTCATAAGGCTTGGTTTCTAGACCCTTGATCATCTTGGTCTCCCTCCTCTGCCCACCTTCTAGCTTGTCAACATCCTTCTCAGCCCCTCATCCTGTTCCCACCGTGGCCAGCCACTTCCCTTCACCCTCTCTTAAAACAGCCGCTATCAGTCCTTGTCTTCGTCCTTCAACAGAAAACTGGCTCAGGTTGATCTCACCTTGTAAAAATTATAACAACCCACAAATGAGGACTTGACACCTGCTCTTGAAATGCGATCTGGTGGGCTTGATGAGTCCTGTGGCTGTGAAACTCCCTCCCAGGCGCTTTTGTTTCAGCCTGCCAGGCTTCTTCGATCTCATGGGTGTAGTCACAGGGAGCAGTTCTCTTCCACGGGTGTCAGGCAAAAGCTTTGTTTTCTTCTCACCCTTTGTCTTGGGGTTTTCCTTCCACCCCAGTTGGGTGATTTGGGCCCAATTCTTTGTGTGTGCGCGTGCAATTTTTAACTGAATTTTATATAGGGTGAGTCCTTTAAAAGAGGCCCCATGGGTACTGATTATACATGTTCCACGGGGCCCCTTTTAAAAGACTCACCCTGTATTAAAACAAAAAATGCCAATTTTTAAGCACATATATCACAATATTACACATTTCATTACAATGTTTTTCTCTCTAGTGATATGACCAAGTAATAGAAAAATACCATAGCTATACAACTAAAAAACCCAAGGTGACTATTAACCCATCTGGCAGAATAATATAGGAAGATTGATGTAACAAAAAGCAGAAAGCTGCATTTGGCCGGCATTTTTTATATATATATACAAATAGGCATCCAGAATAAATCTCCCTCTGACGCAGTGTTGAAAACTCTGATGAAAAAAGCTAGGTGCCAAATGGCTCCTGAAACCAAGATTACAGTTGCCAAAATGCAATGCCTAGTTATTCCTTTTGGGGCAAGACTGCTCTAAAGTCTTATTTTCCGAATGACTGCGATTGATTCTCAGTTAAGCACCTGGCTAGTTTAGAGGACAACCTTGAGCCAGGTTAAGAGCTCTGAGAATTTAAAGAAGAAAAGTCACTTGATCCAGGGACTGTCCGTATTTCTATTGGCCTGTTCCATCCTCTTTCTCTTAGTGGTGTCTGGTTCCAGAAATTCTTTCTGATTGCGCAGATAAAATACAACGGATAGAATTCTACAGGATGTTGTTGTTGTTGTTGTTGTTTAATCGTTTAGTCGTGTCTGACTCTTTGTGACCCCATGGACAGAGCATGCCAGGCCCTCCTGTCTTCCACTGCCTCCCGCAGTTTGGTCAAACTCATGCTGGTAGCTTCGAGAACACTATCCAACCATCTCGTCTCATCTTTTTTATCTCATGATATATCCTATCCCAAAATACCCTCGGCTTTCTTACAAGTCCAGCACCTACATATGGGGTAAAGGTAAAGACTGCCCGAAGGCCAGTCGTGTCCGACTCTAGGGTTGCGCGCTCATCTCACTCTAGAGGCTGGGAGCCGGCGCCGTCTGAGGACACTTCCGGGTCACGTGGCCAGCGTGACGAAGCTGCTCTGGCGAGCCTGCACCAGCGCAGCACACGGAAACGCCGTTTACCTTTCCGCTATAAAGCGGTACCTATTTATCTACTTGCACTTAAGGGTGCTTTCGAACTGCTAGGTGGGCAGGAGCTGGGACCGAACGACGGGAGCTCACCCCACCGAACGACGGGAGCTCACCCCACCGCGGGGATTCGAACCGCCGGCCATACGATCGGCAAGTCCTAGGCACTGCGGTTTTACCCACAGCGCCACCCGCGTCCCTCTACATATGGGGGGGGGACACCAATTTGCTTGTTTACTTCCAGCAGTTTGCTTCCAGCAGTTAGAACACTGTCCCACCATCTTGTCCTCTGTCGTCCCCTTCTCCTTGCACCCTCCATCAGGGTCTTTTCCAGAGAGTCTTCTCTTCTCATGAGGTGGCCAAAGTCTTGGAGCCTCAGCTTCAGGATCTGTCCTTCCAGTGAGTACTCCTTCCAGTGAGCACTGATTTCCTTAAGAGTGGAATTCTACAGGATGGGGAATTACAATCCTGTTCCAGTGATTCCCCAGGCATGCACCTCCCGATGGTGGAGATACCAGGCACCATTGTGGCGCCCAGGCATGTCCACTTGGTTGCAGGTGGTCGAAAGCCAGGAGCAAAATGCTCCTGGCGCCTGGCTAATTTCAAAGACGGCTCTCACGTCAGTGAGATTTTGCCAGAAGCCTCTGCAGCTAGGGCTGGGCCCAGTTTACTAGGGCTGATCTGAATGTTCATGTGTGTGCCTGTGTGTGCCTGTGGTTCGGCTGCTCCAATATTTATTGCTTAAACGCTTTTACACATGTTTTTTTGTTCCTCTTTTTTGCTCTCCCTCTCCCTCATTCAGCTCTTCAGACAAAAGGTCTAGCTTTAGATGTGGCAAGTGTTCATGTCCTCTGTATCGCTGTATTTACCTGTGCTGTTGTTGTTTTTAAAAAAGACCGCAAGTACACTTAATTGGTGAATATGGTTCACTAGGCTGAGGGGGCGCTGCTGCAGAACGCCACCGGCCTCTGCCCGCCCTTCTCTGCCCTCGGTATAAAGAGCAATTAACCTGTGACCTAAAAGGAAACAATTAATATGCAGCCATTAGGGTAAATCACTTCAGAGGTTATTTGGGGTGGGTAGGGGATCCCTTATCTTCAGATTTCAAGGCTGAACTCCTAATGCCAACAGTTCATATAAAACCATCTGTTCAACTTGGTGAGTTGGGGGGGGGGGAGTTAAGACTGTTTACGTGCAGCACCCGCGAACCTCCCTGACGGTAAGATTGTCAAAATGGTCATTAACACGAAATCAAAAGTGCAGGCGGAAAAGAAAGAGGGAAAACATGATTAGAGGTGGAGAGCGCCGTAGCAATACCGTGCTTCCGAAATTAACAGAGAGCAGAAATCAATGCAGCACGAAAAGCCTTTTTTGTTTTGCAATTTAGTGGGGGAAGAGAGTGACCCGTAAGGAGTGGAATCCCACCCGATGGCAGGGAAATGGTTCAGGTCCTGGAAATGTGTCATTGCAAGTTCTTTCCTCTGCAGTAGCCAGAGTCCACCTATTCTTGCACCGCAGCGAGAGAGGGCCAACTCTTCAGTTTCTTGGCCAAATGCATTCTCTCTGTGGTTTGTTTACTTTTGATTTATGTTCCCTGTCTTTTGTTTGCCTCTGCTTTTTGATTTTACGTTAGCAAGGAACAATGACTGGGGGAAAGGAGAGATTCCTAAAGCCTTGCCTTTTTGACATAAGAAGGCACAAATTTGACCTGTGCCCTTTCCACTGCTTTAGGGTAACTAACGGGGGGGCTCTGTTCCTGCTTTTTCCCCTGACAGGTGGCCAGATTGTATCCTCGAAACCTTTTGCACCATTGAACTTTAGAATAAACAGTCGAAACTTGAGTGGTAAGACCTCTCTCTCTCTCTATTTTAAAAGTGTGTTAGGTTTTGAACTGAGTGTGAGCAGCTAGGTGTCCAGCCTTTGTTCCTGCTCCCTCGGACGTCCCTGGGCTTGAACTTGTTGGGAGATAACGCCGAGGCCTTGTGCCTTCCCCCAATGCAGCGTCGGCCGGGATTCATCACTCCGGTCTCCCATCACACTGATGCGACCCATATTCTCCTGGGACATGAGCACACGACTAGCAGAGTCCAAAATAGAAGCGTTAGCTTTGGGGTGTAACATCTAATCCTTATTTATTGCAACGAAATCAAACACAACAGTACAAAGTAAACATGGCTCCTCTTCCTCGGAGAGAACGCTGAAACGAAACATCACTGTGAGAGAACAGTGGGAGGAAGGGAGCAAAGAGCGTATCTCCCTTTCCTCTTATATAGCTCTAACAATCAGCAGCTGAAATGCATTACACACAGACACGTGATCCAACAATCCTATATCTGCAGCATAGGGAGGGGTGAAATCCTAACAGAACTCCCGTCATCTAAGAAAAGGCATCTCTACTCCCAGGAAGGGATGCCTGTTCTAAATAGAGGCATTCCCGGAGTGACAATACTTGGAGGGATACAGGTTCCCCATCTCTGCTCTAAGAAAAGGCATTCCGTTTTCTCAAGAGGGAATGATACTACAACGAATGCTAATTCTTAGGTCAGGACAGGAAATTTCTGTGTGTCTCTGATCCCTCTGCCAGATGTTGTCAGATTCACAGGGTTTCCCAAACTTGGGCCTCCAGTTGTTTTGGGACTACAACTCCCATCATCCCTAGCTAGCAAGACCAGTGGTCAGGGATGATGGGAATTGTAGTCCCAAAACAACTGGAGACCCTCGTTTGGGAAGCCCTGTGTTAAGAGTCTCTAATCGCAGCACCCCTGACTGTTGACCTTCTACTCAACCACACCTAGAGATGCCCGATCTTTGGTGTACAGAAACAGGCTTTTGGTGTTTTTTTTTGAAAGAACCTAAGAAGAGCTTGCTTCCGGCCACAATGGCTTCCGGCCATTGTGGCTTGGCAGCCTTCTCCCCCCGCCGTCAATTTGCCCCCCAGTCCTCTTTGAAAGCCGTCTAAGTTGCTGCCCACCCCTGGCTCCTGTGGGAATGAGTTCCCTAGTGAAACAGCACGAAGGGTGGGGTGTGACTCTGAAATGTGCTCCGCGGCTGGCGCTCCTGTTTCCTCTTTAACCCTCTCCCATCTTTCTCCTCCCCCAAAAGATATCGGCACTATTATGAGAGTCGTAGAACTGTCACCACTCAAAGGGTCTGTCTCATGGACTGGGAAACCTGTTTCTTACTACCTGCATACTATCGATCGGACCATAGTGAGTAGCTGTACACAGGGCAGTGGGTGGGTGGGTGGGTGGGGCTGTCCGTGAGGGGGTGTGTGTGTAAGTGTGAATAAGTCTGTGTATTAATTTGCTTGCAAATGGCAGTGGTGAGCATCATCAGCCTAATTTTATCGTGCATTTTTTTAAAAAAAACGTTTTATTTATTTTCACGGTACAGAAGATAACTTTTTGAGAAAGTAACTGTTACAACAGTAAACAACAAATAACTTGTCCTGATAAAATTGCAGACTTTCAGCATTCCCACATGTTAAAAGTTTCATTTGATTACTCTTTAAGAGATCACACCACATTTTCCCATGAGTGCTGGGTGGATTCCTGCCACAGTCTGAACAATTTATGTATCCAGTAAACCTTTGCCATATATTATAAAAGGAATATGGATTGTGTTCGCCCTTTGCCCCTCTCACCTGGCATGTTAGTTTCTCAGCCAGTGCTATTGACCCTACTCTCTTATACCAAGAATCAATGTCCAGCCCAACACCGGTTTTCACGTTGTGCATGTGTGTTCATGGTGGGATCAGGAAAGGGCGTGTTACTATTTTGTTGTTTTGGTTCAATGATTTACTTGTGTTTTATTTTGTATTTCATTCTGCGAACCGCCCAGAGATCTTTGATGGAGGGCGGCATATAAATTTAATAAATATATACAACAAAAATAAAAGGGGTGGCGTGGGCATCAGCAAGTGAAATCCACAAACCACCTTCTGCAGAGAATTAGAATTATGGAATTGTCAAGCTGGAAGGGACCCCAAAGTTCCTGGCTGCTCTGCCTTAGGACCCTGACGGCTCTCTTTTGCATTCATTTATTTAGTTGGATTGCAACCTTTTATCTTTGTGATTTTAGGTGGCAAGTCCCCCGCCCCCCCCCCCGCCGCCCTGTTTGTCGCTTCTCGCGGTTCCTAAGAACACAGCGCCTGCAGTTTCCCGTTGTTCAGTCATTGCACTGTGATTGTGGTCCATCAACAGAAGTTCTGTCCACTTCTTAGACGCTGCTTTCTGTAAACTATTTTGAGAGTGGTGGGCTTTTTTTTTTTTTTTTTTGCTTTTTTACAATCAAGTCCTACATAAATTTCGTAGGAAAAAATAAGACTTCTCATTTTGTTGGTCCCAAATCACTAAATGCTGGTGTGATTATATTTTAAGGGCAGGTTCTTGGTGCGGTTTTTAGGGAGACCATGGCTGAATGCTCCTATGAAACGCCTGGGACACCTGAGGTGGTTTATTCGTTTATTTATTATACTGATCTATTTTTCTTGTCGTTGCTATTTAGCTTGAAAACTACTTCTCTAGTCTCAAAAATCCAAAACTCAGGGTAAGTGGCGTAACAATAGCCGTTTTACTTTTTAAGCCTAATTGCAGTCGTGGAAGCTTCAGAATAGCGCAGCCTCTCCGAGACACGTAACGCGGGTGCAAAAGCACTCTTTGAGCCCTCTTCTCCCGTGGCTGGTATGCAGGGAATCATGGAGTTGCAGAGCTGGAGGAGACCCTAAGGAATCATCTGGGCCAATGTTTCTCCAGCTGTTGGTGGACCACAACTCCCACAATTCCTAGCTAGCAGGACCAGTGGTCAGGGATGATGGGAACTGTAGTTCCAAAACAGCTGGAGAACAAAGTGTGGGAAGCCCTGATCTAGTCCAACTCCTCTGATGCAGAAATCACAGTTAAATAATTCCTGATGGGTTGACTATCCAACATCTGTTTCAAATCCTCCAGTGCCCTGTGTTGGAAAGGCTGCAGGGAGATAGGCTCACATTTTCACGCACGGTGGAGTTTCCCATTTTCAAGAGGAGAAATGACACGCTCTTCCTTGTGTGTCCTCCACCTCTTATTGTTTGGAAGGAGGGGGACATTTTCCTGTCTTTTCTCTCCCCCCCCCCCAGCCCCCAGCCTTCTCTGTGCTCACGCTCTCAATGTTTACACTCCGCAGGAGGAACAAGAGGCAGCTAGACGTCGCCAGCAACGAGAAAACAAGAGCAACACCACCACGCCAACAAAGGCCCAAGAGACCAAGGTCTGAACCCACAAATAATCCGCTGTGTGTGGACAGTTGCAGTTTCCTAAAAGCCAGACTCAGGCACACATCAGAGGGGCAGCATGTTTCTGGGTGGTGCTGGGGGGTCCCAACATCTACAGCACGACATTTCTTTAAACAGAGCTTCCCACCCCCACCCCCAATTATATTTTGTTAAGTTTCAACATTCTTAACATATACAATCAAAGCTTTTCTCTTATTTTTGTTCCCACCCCATTTTCCATGTTGTTGTTGCTCCCCTTCTACTGCTTCTTCTATCTATCAAATCACAACCACAATATTATAATCTATTTACATCTGTTGCTCATAGCTCAAATCTAGCCGTGAGTTCATCATACTGTAATATTTCTTTAAATAGTATTTTCAAACAAGGTGGTTTTTTTAAAAAATTTGAAATCGGAAGTACAGGCGAACAAGCACCTCCCCCCAGTAACCAGCCCTTCCCATAAGTATAGCACAAGACACTAGTCCTCATGCCTCTGGGAGCAACAGAGAGCCCTTGGGCAGCTTCTCGAGGGAGGGATTCTGCTTTTCTCAGGTTTCGTGTCTTCTTATTTATCTCTTTGTTGCACAAAGGACTATGGTGCTGAAGAAGAGGCCGCCCCCGGGGCCAACGCCATCAAAAAGCCATCTCCGTCCAAAGCCCGCAAGAAGAAGCTGAGCAAGAAGGGGAGGAAAATGGCCGGCAGGAAGCGCGGGCGCCCCAAGAAGATGAACATTGTGAGCTCAGAGCGCAAGCCCAAGAGGAACCAGACGGCCCTGGAGCTCCTCCACGCGCAGACCGTTTCGCAGGCCTGCTCCTCTTCTCCTCAGGGTGAGCTGCCAAGTTGTTTGGTGTTAGCTGGCCACCTGCCACCCTTCACGTTGCGGTGTGGGCCATTATTAATTAATTGAATTTCTATACCGCCCTATACCCGGAGGTCTCAGGGCAGTTTACAGAATAAAGCTACCGTATTTTTCGCTCCATAAGATGCACTTTTCCCCTCCTAAAAAGTAAGGGGAAATGTGTGTGTGTGTTATGGAACGAATGTAGGCTGTGCGGCTATCCCAGAAGCCAGAACAGCGAGAGGGAGCGCTGCGCAGCGCTCCCTCTCGCTGTTCTAGCTTCTGGCTTAGCCTCTTCCAGGCAGGGAGAGCCTTCACCCCGCTGCCCTTCGGAGGCTTCGCATGGCTATCCTATCCCTGGCTTTTGCAGGACGTGGGGGGAAAGCCAGGAGGCTTGCTTTCGCTGAAGCCAGGAGGGTAAGAGGGATCGGTGCGCACCGATCCCGCTTGCTCTCCTGGCTTCAGCGATAGCCCCACAAAGCCTCCTGAGCGAAGAGAGAGGAGCGCTCCCTCTTCGCTCAGGAGGCTTTGTGTTGCTTTCTTATTTCTTGCTTTCCTCCCCTAAAAACTAGGTGTGTCTTATGTTTGGGTGCGTCTTATAGAGCAAAAAATACGGTAATTTAAAAGGTGTTACTTTCCTTAAATGTGCACTTGGATTTTGCTCCTACTAGGGCTGGGCAGTATCTGGCCTTCAGCATCGCAATATTCCGATACATCGTGATGTCTGGAATAAGGATGGAGCTGGTTTTCAACACTGTGATATACTGATGCATCTCAGTGTCTGAAATAAGGGTGGAGGCATTGGCTGGTTTCACGGATTCCCCACACCCTGATCTTGTGATTCGCTGCCCCCTGCAGGAGTCAGGGGACAGCTGAGCTGGCAGAGTTAACGGGGCTGCAGGAATCTAGAGTAGCATTGGCTACTTCACGTTTCCCCCCCCACACACATTGTGTGTGTGTGTGTGTGTGTGTGTGTGTGTGTCTTGTTCCCTGAGTGGCTAGCAGTCCTGAGCCATTTACGGCTTCATAGGTAGGCTTGGTGATGAGCCCTCACCAGTGCTTGATTGTATTCAACCACATCTTTCCTCCACTTGTGGTTCAAGCCATCTCCCAGCTTGTTTCCTCGCCACAAATCCACAACCTCCTGTTTTCCTTGGGTGGGGCTCCTAAAGCAAAGTGAGAAACTTAATACCTTGCGTCGTCTCCCTTCCAGATGCTTACAGGTCACCTCGTAGTCCGTATTACCAACTACCTCCTAAAGTGCAGCGGCATTCGTCAAACCAGCTGTTGGTGACCCCCACCCCGCCTGCACTCCAGAAGCTGCTAGGTAAGAGGGTTTCCCCCTCCTCAATGAGCAGGCCAGCCCACATGGTCGGTGTGGGAGGGTGTGGGTGTGTTCAGGTTTGTGCAAATAGGGAAGTGTGAGACTTCATCAGCACCCTGGACAGCTCCATGGAGGCTTCAGGCTAGATGCTCCATATGAGCAGAGCTCAAATATTGTTTCAGCACCAGCCCTTGGGGGACTTGAATAGGACCTGTGACTCTATCTTCAGTAGCACCATGGACAGCTCATATAGGGCTCAGGCTAGAGATTCCATATAAAGGGAGCTCAGATATTGTTTCAGCACCAGAGGTCCTCGGACTGAGCCCTTAAATAGGAGCTGCAGCTGGCTCTGAGTCGCCAGCTCATTTAAAGGAGTCTGGACCGCTGTTCTACTGAGACAGGGATGGGGGAGGCTGGTCCTGAATGCAAGGCTGTCGTTGACGATGTCCTTCTGTTCTCCATCTCCTCTGGTCTTAACGCAGATTCATTCAAGATCCAGTACATGCAGTTCATGACGTACATGAAGACTCCTCAGTATAAAGCGAACCTTCAGCAGCTACTGGAACAGGAAAAGGTAAGGACACAAACTTCCTTTCGGCAGCTGTGTAGGATCTTCCTTTTAAGCCTGACCAGGGAGTTTTTCTGAGTAGAAATGCAATCGCCCCTTTTGGAATTTTGAAACTCAACCCTTGGCCCTGAGAAGCGACAAAGCTCTGTTGATTTAAGCTCTTGCGGAATGATATAATTAGCACAGTTTTGAAAAGTCAAGCGAGAGGCTGTAATGGAATCTACAGCTGCCGCCTTGCAGCAGTTCTCAGTTTTCTTACCATTGAAGCTTGAAACAGAATGCAAAAGAAGGAATGTAAATACCGTATTTTTTGCTCTATAAGACTCACTTTTCCCCTCCTAAAAAGTAAGGGGAAATGTGTGTGCGTCTTATGGAGCGAACGCAGGCTGCGCAGCTATCCCAGAAGCCAGAACAGCAAGGGGGATTGCTGCTTTCGCCATGCAGCGATCCCTCTTGCTGTTCTGGCTTCTGAGATTCAGAATTTATTTTTTCTTGTTTTCCTCCTCCAAAAACTTGTGGTCTGGTGCGTCTTATAGAGCGAAAAATACGGTAATTTGAGATGTTTTGGAGAAACTGTAATTGTCATACAACAGTGCCTTACAACTCATGTTTGTAAAAAAGGTTCATTTCACATGCAGTATTGCTTTATCTACTTACAAATCCCTTTTTGTACCATTTCTTTACACTGGATAATGTGCTGTATGTGCCTGTTAACCTTGCTGTGTCCCCACCCTCTCCTGTTCCTGTTCTAGGAGAAGAATACTCAACTTCTGGGGAAGGCTCAACAGTTGTTTACTCACTGCCAGGCTCAGAAGGAAGAAATCAAGCGGTTGTTCCAGCAGAAACTGGATGAGGTAGGAGTGGGGAGTGGCGTGGCTCGGGGGGGGGGACAGACAGACAGACAGACAGAGAATGCCCTCTGCAGAGCATGTGTTGTTGTTATTTACAGTGGTACATCTGGTTACGAACTTAATTCATTTCAGAGGTCCGTTCTTAACCTGAGGTACCACTTTAGCTAATGGGGCCTCCCGCGGCCTCCACATGATTTCTGTTCTCATCCTGAGGTAAAGTTCTTAACCCAAGGTACTACTTCCGGGTTAGCGGAGTCTGTAACCGGAAGTGTTTGTAACCCGAGGTACCACTGTATTAATATTTTTTATACCTCAGCCACTCTGGGCGGCTTCCAGCCTATATAAAAAGATAACAAAACATCAAACATTAAAAAGCTTCCCTATACACAGCTGCCTTCAAATGTCTCCAGAAAGTTGTGTAGGTGTTTATTTCCTTGATATCTGAAGGGAAGGGCATTCTGCAGGGAGGGTGCCACCACCGAGAAGGCCCTCTGCCTTGTTCCCTGTATCCTCACTTCTCTCAGTGAGGGAACTGCCAGAAGGCCCTTGGAGAAGGACCTCCATGTTATAGCTCGATTGTAACTACACATGAGCATCCATTCATTAGTATCCTTCATAGTCTTACCTTCAGACATTAACTGATGTATCTCTCGTCACCATGGATGTGCTTTCTGCACCTGACTATTTATTAATCTGGCATATCACATGTGTCAAACCCTCTGTCTCACTTTTTCCAAGGCCTTTGGAAGTCAGGTCGGGACCATTCTACATTCCATCTCCACTTTCCCTACTTTCCCCAAGTCCTCTGCTTAATGGGTTAATTGCCCTCTTACCCACGTCTATAGCATAGCTGATCTTCCTTGCAGCTGGTATTTTTTATTTCTCTTTCCCTTCAGGCCACATCTAGATTGCACACACCAATCCCATGTCTAGCCTGGAGTGACAGTGCAATGGTCTTTGTGCAAGCTGTACAGGGGCCCCCACATCCCAGATCGTTATCCCCTCCCTATCTCTGTGCGAAAAGTTCAGATCTGAAGAGCGCCCTGCCCCATGCATTGGTCCTGATATCAATCGGAACGGGACAATATTAGACACACCACCGTATTTTTTGCTCTATAAGATGCACCCGACCATAAGACGCACCTAGTTTTTAGAGGTGCTATGATGCTCATGTACTTCTTGTGGGCTTCCCACAGGCATCAAGCTGGCCACAGTCTCTGCGCAGTGCCTCTCCTGTGAAGCGGGAGGAGGAACAGAAGGGAGGAACAGAGTGGGAGAGCTGCGCAGCGCCCCTTCAGCGAAGCGGGAGGAGGAACAGAATGGGCTCCGTTCCTCCTCCCGCTTCAAAGGAGAGGCGCTTCACTGAAGGGGCGCTGCACAGCTCTCTCTCTCTCTGCACAGCGCCATTCGCTCCATAAGATGCAATCACATTTCCCCTTACTTTTTAGGAGGAAAAAAGTGCGTCTTATGGAGCGAAAAATACAGTAAATCTGTCTGGGTCAGATTTAGCGTCTTTCACTGTACAGTCCCAGGGCGGCTTGCAACAACGAAGCATACGGTTACCAAACAAAGGGACAGTTACCACCACGAAGCAATAAAGATGTAATCCTGAGTCCCTCCAGGCAAGCCCCCCAAGGGTATGCTCAGGACCATCAGCTCAGAAGAGGGGAGACTGTAACACAGTGGGCTGGGTGGTCCCTGTAGCAGCTGCAGCAACAGGGTCATGGCTTCCTGAGTTGGCATGGAAAGGGGCACAAGGAGAAGACAAGCCATTATTTTTTGTTTTCCTGAACTTCCTCCCTGCTCCCAAACTGATGCTCCCTGTTTTATGTCGCTGGGATGATGCTGGGTGGGGGTCTAACCATGTTCTGTCCCCCCACCAACATAGCTGGGTGTTAAGGCACTGACGTACAACGACCTTATCCAGGCTCAGAAGGAGATCTCTGCTCACAACCAGCAGCTGAAGGAGCAGACCAAGCAGCTGGAGAAAGACAATGGCGAGCTCAGGAACCAGAGTTTGCAGCTGGTGCGTCCTCCCCAACGGGAGTCCCAGCGTCTCGGGGCTGGGGGCTGGGGTGGCCCACGTCCAAACTCACCCTCCTTGTCTGTCTCCCCCATATCCTAGCTGAAGGCCAGGTGCGAAGAGCTGAAGCTGGACTGGTCGACGCTGTCGCTGGAGAACCTGCTCAAGGAAAAGCAAGCACTGAAAAACCAGATCTCCGAGAAACAGAAGCATTGCTTGGAGCTGCAGGTAGGGTTTTGTGGAATCATAGGACCAGAGTGTCGGAAGACGCCCCAACCCAGCTGCACTGGCTCCCGGTGGAGTACAGGGTCAGATTTAAGGTGCTGCTTTTGACCTTTAAAGCCCTTCACGGCCTAGGGCCCTCGTACCTACGGGACCGCCTCTCCTGGTATGCCCCACGGAGAGCCTCAAGGTCCATAAATAACAACACCCTAGAGGTCCCGGGCCCTAAGGAAGTTAGATTAGCCTCAACCAGAGCCAGGGCCTTCTCAACACTGGCTCCGGCCTGGTGGAACGCTCTGCCTCATGAGACCAGGGCCCTGCAGGATCTGATTTCTTTCCGCAGGGCCTGTAAGACAGAGTTGTTCTGCTTGGCCTTTGGTTTGGAGCCAATTTGATTCCCTCCCCCTCTTTATTTTTTCTTTTTCCTTTCTCCTCCTGTGATGAGGCTACATTTTAATATTTTAATGTTTCAATATTTCAATGTTGTATTTTAATTGTTTTTAAGTTGCAATCATTCATCTTGTTTTTATTATTGCTTGTAAGCCGCTCTGAGCCTGGCCTAGGCTGGGGAGGGCGGGGTATAAATAAAAAAAAATTATTATTATTATTAACAACCCAGGCTTAACGAATTTGTGCATTGCACATGAACTTCCCGATTTCCCTCCTCATTTTTTCTTTTTCTTTTAAAGATCAGCATCGTGGAGCTTGAGAAGAGTCAGCGGCAGCAGGAGCTGCTGCAGCTGAAGTCCTACATGCCTCCCGACGACTCCCTCGCCCACCCACGCCACAAGCGCCACCCGAGCCGAGAGGCGGAGCCCGATCACAGCACCTTCCACCCCGAGCTGGAGTGCTCCAAGTTCCCCGCGGGCCCCCACCTGAACGGCATGAGCCCCGAGCTGTCCATGAACGGCCACGCCACGCCCTACGAGATCCACGCCGCTCTTGGCCGCCCGGCCTCCTCCTCGTCCTCGTCCTCCTCCTCCAAGCAGGGCACCCCCCAGTACCCGGCTTCCCACCTGGACCAAGACATGGTCCCCTGCACGCCCAGCCACAGCGGCAGGCAGAAGCCGGACAAGGCCTCTAGCTTGTCCTTGCCGGACTACACCCGCTTCTCCCCAGCCAAGATCGCCCTCCGCAGGCATCTGAACCAGGACCACGTGGGCAGTGGGAAAGCAGCGCCCGCTGAGAACCACCAGAGGTGAGAGAGGGGGCGGCAGCAGAGGGGCTTGGGGCAAGCGAGGGGTCCTATATAGAAGCATAATATATACAAGCCAGGCACCAACTGGCTACTTAAACCAAGGGTGTAATCACCAAAACAGAATGCCTATTTGCCATTTGGGGGCAAGACGACTCGAAAGGCTTATTTTTCAAAGGGTGGACTGACTGTGGTGGATTCTCAGTTAAACATCTGGCTAGTTCAGAGGACAACCTTGAGCCAGGTTTAGAACTTTGAGAACTTGAAGAATAAAAGTCCCTTGATCCAGGGATAGTTTGCAGATCTACTGGCCTATTCCAACCTCTTTTTCGTAATGGTGACTCAGTTCATAACATAAGAATATCCTACTCAACTCTGAGCAGGGCAGTGGGGGAAGCCAAGACAAGCGACAACAATTCGCTATAACGCTGTTCCCTGCTCCTGCTCAGGCTGCATTGAAAAAGCATTTTGGTTCCAGAAATTCATTCCGATTGTGCAGATAAAATATAACGGATGGAATTCTACAGGATGGGACCTTGGTGTGTGAAAACAGTCCAGATCCAAGGATCCCCAGATGGTGGAGACATCAGGAGCCATCCTGGCACCCAGGCATCTTCACTTGGCCACGAGTGACCAATAGCCAGGTGCAAAATGCGCCTGGCACCTGTTGAATTTTGAACACTGCTTGGGATAAATCGTGTTGAAAGGCAGGAGGTCTCTCTTAACAAACGATGAACGCTTTCCATTGGCAATGGGGAAACCTTCAGAACTCTTGCATCCTGTTTATTTTATTTTCCGAGCACAATTCAAAGTGTTGGTGCTGACCTTTAAAGCCCTAAACGGCCTCGGTCCAGTATACCTGAAGGAGCGTCTCCACCCCCAGCGTTCTGCCTGGACACTGAGGTCCAGCTCTGAGGGCCTTCTGGCGGTTCCCTCACTGCAAGAAGCCAGGTTACAGGGAACCAGGCAGAGGGCCTTCTCGGTGGTGGCACCCGCCCTGTGGAACGCCCTCCCACCAGATGTCAAAGAGAAGAACAACTACCAGACTTTTAGAAGTCATCTGAAGGCAGCCCTGTTTAGGGAAGCTTTTAACGTTTAATAGATTATTGTATTTTAATATTCTGTTGGAGGCTGCCCAGAGTGGCTGGGGTATAAATAATAAATAATAATAATTATTATTTCCTTTTGGCAGGACTGAGCACGTGAAAGAGAACGGCCTCACCTTTTCAAGCCCTGCGATGCCGAACGGCCTGAAGATGAGCCCTCAGGAACCCCAGCCCCCTTCTCCGGCAGCCTTGTCAGTAGCCAATGAGAAGGTAAGGAAGCCGCAAGGGGGCCTGTCTCTGAGTCTCCAGGCGCAGCTTCCATAAGGTTGACTTTCCGGGAGTATTCAGATGTGTGGTATGTGGTTTTTTGGGGGGGACTGAGCTGTACCAAATGTTAAGTGAACCTTAGTCAATGCTAAGTGAACTGTGGGTTGTCTCCAGTGCAATATATATCATTACTAATGTGAAGATGCAAATTTGGAGCAAGTACTCTTCGGTGAGAGATTATTATGATTATTTATTGAATTTATATACCGCCCTATACCTGGAGGCCTCAGGGCAAGAACCCCAGTAGAGATTTAAAGTCACAGAATATGCAGAAGAGTGAAGGGTGCAAATATAAGCCGTTAGATCTTTAAAATATGCCCTTCCAAAATTTCCCTCTTCCCCCAGCGTAGATTGAAAAAGCCACAGGTTTGGTAAGTTAAAGATTGGTTTACTCACAAATGCTTCAAAGCTCCAGTTCATGCGCTTTTCCATACATTGGTCAGAAACATTGCACAGGCGTAGTAAAACTTAGCTTAGTTATAAAGCAGTAAAAGCTCCAAGATTATTGGTATAGGAACTCAAGAGTGGCTGGTGAGAGGTAGACTGGAGTTGGGAGAAACAATAGGCTTGAATTACCTGTTTCCTCCCAAGGGAAGTGACATAGCTAAGCCTGGCAGGATAGATTGCCTTTTAGTATTAACCCCTTCATGCATTCATTAGACCTAAGCATGTTGGTTACTTGTGGCTGGTTATCCCACATATCCAACGCCGAGTAAGTTGTGGGCTGTATCCAATGCCAAGTAAATTTCCCTTCAGTGCAGGGATTTCTGCTTGTGCGAAGGGACTCTTCCCCCACCCCTTGTGGGCCCTCTAATTCAGTTCTGGGGTTTCCCCCAACCCTTTAGAGCAAATCTGAAGTAACTCCACGGGGTGGAATTGGGGTGTGTGTGTCCCATTGCACAAGAGGAAATCTTTGTGCTAACGGGAGATATTGATCGGTTATGCTCAGAGCATACTGATGGGGAAATGCAGGTTGTGTCCCAAGCCAAAGAGAATTCTTCAGGACCCGAAAAACCCACACCGCATAATAAAGTGCCCAGATTGAGAGCGCTGCATGTTAAAATACATTTTACACGACTCTGGAGGTTAGATCTGGGTCTGTTTGATGCAGGGTTTTCTCTCTTGCAGTGTCACAAGTACGTGCCTGTACTGTCGTCTGGTCTCAGTGGGGTGTGGAATGCATTTCTCCCCCCCCCCCCCAGAACTGTCCCTTTTTTAAATGTGTCAGAAGCGCCAAGCTGCAATCAGCCCTGGTTTCCAAAGTCTGGCCTCAAACATTTGTGAATGGGGGAACCAAAGCGACATTGCTGGCGCTCGTCTGTTTATCCTAGCAAAAACAGGTGTAATATTCCCCATCTCCAAGGCCACCGTGGTTAAACGGACCCCTGTTTGTACCCTGACCGAAACGGCAAACTGTGTGCGTGTGTGTGTATATGTTGGCTGGCTGATGCAGTTGACCTCTTGTCCGTGTCTTTTGAAGAATATTTGTTGGGGTGGGGAATTGCTTGCAAGCGCTCCAGTGCTCTCCTTCCGCTAAGCGTCCTTTTGAGAGCTTCTCGGCTCGGAAGGCGAAAGGGGGGGCGCTGCATTATTTTGGCCTTCTCTGCTTTTTGTGTGTCTGCAGGCTTTGCGAGAGAGGACGTCCGCGAGTAACGGGGAGACCATCACCAGCCTTCCCATCAGCATCCCCCTGAGCACAGTGCACCCCAATAAACTCCCCGTTAGTATCCCCCTGGCCAGCGTAGTCCTACCTAGCCGTATTGAGAAGGTGGTGAGTAAGGGTGCTTTCCCCTCCTCCTCCTCTTCCTCTTCTTCTTCCTCCTCCTCCTCCTCCTCCTCACCCCTTGCTATAAAAAAAGCCAATCTGATGAGCCTTGGGAGCAGCTCCCAACAACATATTTTAAGTTGCAAACCCTACGGATAGCTCCAGCTCTTAGCTGCTTTCGTTCTCGCTTCCTGCCCTACCCCTCTGGCATCTGAAAATCAGGAATCCGATGCAATTGATTGATTGATATTCGGTCGCAGACCCATCGAAAACGGAATAGGAACGCTGAGGATCGTAAAGTGCGCTTGTTAGAAATAACAGCATGATGAAACGCAGGCGTGCTTATGGTGCAATAGATGAAAGCGTGAGCTACAACTTGGATTTGGGATTATCCTCTTAGAATCATAGAATTGCAGAGTTGGAAGGGGCCCTGAAGATCATCCAGTCCAACCCCCTGCAATGCAGGAATATGAAGGTGCCCCACACGGGGATTGAACCTGCAACCTTGGCGTTATCAGCACCATGGTCTAACCAATTGAGCTATCCAGACGCTACAAAGTCTTTGAACACAGGAGAGGATCCTGGCTGCTAACTCGCTTATTGACTTGCTTGTCAATATTTATATCTATATATATTTTCCAGGTTCTTTTCCTTTGACCTTTCCTCGTAAAGGAGCAAAGTAGCCTAGGATGGCCCTCTCTGTGCGGGTTGCACTCAAAGAAGTCATGACCCAAAGTTTTGACTCCTTGAGAACTCCCAGTATTGCCGAAGGGAGACCAATTCATCAGATGCGTGGCACAGATTCCTGAGAAATTTCCTTCCCTTTTCTTACCCCAACCCCCTTCTTAAAACAAAAACAAAGAAATGCCACTCTGTTAGTCCTCATGGGTCCCAGAGAGCAGCCTCTGTGTTCTGC
The DNA here is from genome assembly GCF_964188315.1 of Podarcis muralis. Lineage (NCBI taxonomy): Eukaryota > Metazoa > Chordata > Lepidosauria > Squamata > Lacertidae > Podarcis > Podarcis muralis. The sequence goes on along the minus strand of NC_135672.1, from coordinate 4,266,981 downwards.
TACCTGGCTTCATCTAGAACAGGGGTTCTCCAGCTGTTTTTCGACTGCAATTCCCATCATCCCTGACCATGGGTCCTGCTAGCTAGGTTTGATGGGAGTTGTAGTAGTCGAAAAACAACTGGAGACCCAAGTTTGGGAGACTACAGTTCCCATCATCCCTGACCACTGGTCTTTCTTAGCTAGGGATGATGGGAACTGTAGTCCAACAAGTTTGGGGAAACCCTGGTCTAGAAAGCAGAATGAAGGGCTTGGAAGTGGAAGAATTCTGATCCTTGTTCTACTGTTAAAACTGGCCAAGCAGCTTTTGGACTAGGTGTCTGGTTTTGCTGCTGCTTTCGTCCCCCTGTCTTCTCTTGGAGAGTGGTTGTTTGAATTTATTTTGTTTTTTAAGAAAGGGTCGCGGGCAAGGAACATCTGTGTGCCCTCCCCCACCCCGACATTGTTGGACTTGTAACTCTCCTCGCTGCTGACCGTTGGCCGTGCTGGCTGATGGGAGATGTGGTCCCTTGGCAGCCAGTCTCCCCCATCCCGATCTAAGAAGCTGAGTTTTCTGCTCTCAGGAGGGGGTGCCTCTCCTAAATGGAGGTATTCCCTCCAGTGGCAGTAGATTTTATTGTTTATAGCCAATGGCCATCACAATACAATATAAGCACTGATAACACAACTGCAGAACGAAAGACATTGCATGCACCAGACCAGGACAAATCTACAATCCCCAGAATTTTAACAGCTTTCCTTCTGGTCAGCATCCCTGGGGTTGGCACTTGTGCTATCCAGAAAGGTTGCCCTTAACTTTCTTGACGCTGGTGCGAATGGTGCCACCCTATTACTGATGCGCTTACCAACATGCGCCAACAGGCATTTAATTTTCAAGTTGTCCGGTTGACCTTCTAAGGCATTCTGAAAAGGGAAGATAAATTTAGCTCTGGGTGAATCATACAATGGACAATATAGAATATAATGTGCAAGATTCTCAACAGGCCCTGATCCGCATGTACAGAGGCTGTCCGTCTCCCAGCCAGATATTCAGTAGGCATCGTTTGAAATCTGAGCTGAGTGAAAGCATGTCTAACGGAGGGGAAATGCACAATATGTGGAGCAATGCGGGCCCCCCCCTCCCCAACCTAAGAAGAGTTGGAGGCCACCCAGAGTGGCTGGTGTGTCGGTGACACACAAACGTGGTACCCTCTAGAAAGTGGACCACAACTCCTATCCTTCCTAACTTTGGCCACGCTGCCTGGAGCTGAATGGAGCTGTGCGTCCAACAACCTCCGCAGGGCTGCAGGCTCACCGCCGTAGTTTGTACAATGAAAAGTGCCACGTTAAATTATGATCGCCCCCGTGGGTGGCTGGGTTGATAACAGCTCAGTCGGCGGAAGGTGACCGGTTCAATGGCCGCAGTCTCTGAGGCTTCAGTTGGCAGGAGGTGAGCGGTGGGATCACTGCAATCTCCAGGGTTTTGTTTCTTTTTTTAAAAAATTGAAATGCAGACCCTTCCTATGCCTGCTTCCAGAAAGAGCAGGAGCCACTGAGCTGGACTGGCCCATCCCTTGAGGTGAAAGCAGCTCCTTCAATTGGTGTTGATTAGCGGCGTCTCTCCTAACCCCTTTGGACGAGAATTCATGCGCGGCAGGGGGGCTGGACTAGATGACCCTTGGGGGTCCCTTCCAACTCTGTGATTCTGTGACTAACGCTCTTTGCGGTCGCTTGCTTGCCTGCCCAGCGGTCCAGCCACTTTTAACAGGAGCAGCAGCCTAAAGTCTGTTTCCTCCGCAGAAGCTCAACCAACCCTTCTCTCTCTCTTTTCTCTCTCTTTCCGGTTTCCCCCCTCGTCCCTCCAGAGAAGCACCCCCAGCCCCGTCCACCAGATCCGAGACTCCTTTTCGACACTTGAAAAACAATATGGTGCTAGTTCTCATAACGGCATTAGCAGTGCCGCCGGTGGAAAGATGCCACCTTTGGCTACCTCAGGTGAGTTGTTCCCCATCTCCCTTCTCAACCCCAACTTCCCCGATGGGGTGGATTTTAGCCCTTCCGGATGCCTAGGGATGTTAAAGCAGCTGTTTGGGTGCCTGCTGTAAATATTCCTGTTTAGACAAGCCTACCCAGATTCTGAGAAAGGCGGGGTGATTTTAATCTCTCTTAGTATTTTTCTCTAAAAAATTTTTTGGTTTATTTAGTTTTCAAATATTTGCATACTTTACCATCAACCATAAGTTTCGTTTATGCATTGGCTCCCAATCACCCCTCCCCGATATTCTGTGTTAATCCTTTGACACTGCATATTTTACCTCCATATATATCTGCATCCTAAATTATTAGCCGTAACGTCTTTCTGCCGTTGCTCATATTTCAAATCCTGCTTGCATTTTCATGCAATCGCAGTACTTCTTCAGATATTCTACAAAAGGTTTTCCAGTCCTCAAAGAACGATTCCTCGTTTTGATCTCTTAATTTTTGTTATTAGCTTTGCCATCATTTTAATAAGCCATTCTTCCTTCTTTGAGACCTCATCCCCTTTCCAGTTTTGAACATGAAACATTCTTCCTGCTGTCATTGCATACGTAAAGAAATTAACCAACTTTTGTCTGCGCTTCAAATTTTTTATTTGTAAATTTAAAAAACACACCCCACAAAAACAAATGAATATAACATTTTCCAGTTAGCAGTCAATTAACATTGGACTTCCCCTTTATCCCTCCATGGTTTCCCCAAATTTTCAAATATTGCTGCATATTGCAGTTATTCTGCACCTTATCTTCACCAGAATTTTCTCAAATACGATCTTAACTGCTGTTCTTACTCAGGGCCTACTTGCATTTCAGCATGTTTACAGTAGTTTTTTTAAATGATCTACGAACTTCTTAAAGTGTGTCTCACCCTGATATTTAATTTTACCTGCTAAACTTGCCAATTCGGCATAGTCCAACTCAATTGCAGCTGCCAAGAGATTAAACCAGGTTTTTTTTGTATATATCTGTTTCAACCTCACAGGTTTTTCTTACATGTCTGGCTCCATGGCGATCAACGGGGCATTCCCAAGCAGCCCCGCCCCGCTGAACCCCACCATCGACCACGCGGCCCTGGAGGACGCCTCCAGCTCGGGGAGCCTGTTCAACTCCGTGGCGGGGTCCCGGAGCTCCACCCCACAGCAGCCCTCGTTCCTGGCCATGCCCTCCCGGGCCTCAGCCCAGAGCTCGCCCGCCCACCAGCACTCGGCCAGCCCCAGGCTCAACGGCGCCCCCCAGGGCCTGGCTGGCGTCCTGCAGTACGTGGACTCCCAGAAGGCACTGGCCGAGGGCGGTGGCGGCGGCACCAGGGGCGACCCGCAAGGGATGGAGTCAGCCTTCTCCGACCCCGAGAGCGAGGGGAAGAGGAGGTTCATCTTCACCATTTCACCTGCCACCGGGACCGTCAAGCACTGCCCACCCAGCAAGCACAGCGCCCTCACGGCAAGCATCCGGGCAGAGTGCGGCCAGGACGGGAAGAAGCGCGGACGGAGGAAGCGCTCCTCCACGGGGGCACCGGGCACCAACTCCGGTGTGTCGCCCAAGCGCAAACCGCTGCCTGCGGTGGCTGGGCTCTTTGCTCAGCCTTCGGGGTCTCCCCTCAATATCAACTCCATGGTGAGAACCAAGGTGGATTGTTTGTTTGCTTGTTTGCTTGCTTGCTTGCTTGCTTGCTTGTTTCGGGTGGTTTCAGATGGGGTGGTTTATGCAGCCACTAGCCTGTGCAAGCCAGAGTCGCCTCCAGGTGATCAGGCAGGGAGAGAGCGAGAGCCCTCTGCGGATTGGTGAGATCACCTCACCTGACAGGGGCCCACCTGATCGCTTCAGTCAGTGGAATTGGCCCTTCTGCTGCCGCCACATAATGCCTGTTCCACATCTGTAAGAACTCAATTGGCTAGCTCTTTCACTTTGTAACTCCCTGCACATTGATATCAGGCAGCACTGCCTTCAGTGTGCTCGTTTTGTTGCCTGCTAAAAACATTCCTGTTTAGGCAAATCTACCCAGATGCTTAGAAAGTTGAGGTCATTTTAATCTCTTTTAGCATCTCAACTTCGCATGTTTTAAAGTAGGGTTGCGATTTCCCCCCTTGATTTTTACTGTTCTGTCTTTAGCAAACCGCTTTGCGGTGTTTCTTTTTCTTTTTTCCAATAAGCAGTGCGTAGATTCTACAAAATCAATAATAAATAAATTGTGCAATCCCCTTTCAGTGCGGCCCTTTGCGGTTTGCATTCCTACCTGCAGAAGCCCCATAAATATCAACCTGTAGCCCCTCATAGCTAGTGCAGTTAGGATGCTCTAAGAGTCTTTGATCCCATAATCTTCTCCTTTGCCACAGACAGTAAAATGTTGGTCAACAGAATATGTCACCTTTGAAGTAAAGCATTTGTCCTCCTCCCCTAGAACAGAGAAGCTGGACATGCTTTTCTTCAGCCTTCCCTCTCCCTTCCTTGTCTGTTTCTCTTTTTGCTATGCTTAGATAGATAGAATAGACAGACAAAAAATAACACAAAACCAAAGTTACAAAACATAGGAATGATGCAGAAGCTGCAGTTTCTTTTAATATATATGTCTATTAGTTTTTAAGAACATGGTATTTGTTTTCCAAACAAACAGGGAGCAGAAACTGTAGAAAAAAACAAAAGCAACAAAACAGATCACGAATGCTAAATTTTGTGATTTGGTGGAGTGAAAGTGAGTTTTGTATTTCTGGATCTGATACAAATTTTTGCTGTGACCCTTAAATGTAAAGCTCTAAGGCCCAGGGGGTGGTCACCTGTTAACCAATTGGAAAAAGGTGCTCTGGTGGTCCTTTTTGGCTGCAGTTTGGGGTGGATAAACGCTATAAATAGCAAGAAAATAAGAGCGCAAAACCCCCACGAAACACACCGTAACGTTAGCAGCGCTTCTCCAATCCTTAAACGCTTCTCTTCTCCTTCTTCTCCCTTCTTCTGTCTTTCCTCCTCAGGTCAGTAACATTAACCAGCCTTTAGAAATAACAGCCATTTCTTCCCCTGAAAACTCCCTGAAGAACTCTCCTGTTCCCTACCAGGACAGCGACCAGCCCCCCGTGCTGAAAAAGGAGAAGCCCCTGACCCAGAGCAATGGCATCCATTACTCGCCGCTGACTTCTGATGAGGAGCAGGGCTCGGAGGATGACCACAACAGCACCAGGTGAGTGTGGACCTCACCTTGTGGGGGGGACACCCCCCCCTGCGGGGGCCCTGGTCTCGTGTAGGAAAGACCTCTCTGCTGTAGGAAACTGTCTTCAAACGAGCCTGTTGGCCTTCCTGGCTCAGTACTTTAATAATAAAAATAATTATTATTATCATCGTCAATTCTGTATCCAGGGCAGCTGTCTCCCAGCTCCATCTGGTACGCAGACTGAGACCCTCCCTGCCCGCAGACTGTCTTGCCAGAGTGGTGCATGCTCTAGTTATCTCCCACTTGGACTACTGCAATGCACTCTATGTCGGGCTACCTTGGAAGGTGACCCAGAAACTACAACTAATCCTGAATGTGGCAGCTAGACTGGTGACTGGGAGCGGCCGCCGAGACCATATAACACCGGTCTTGAAAGACCTACATTGGCTCCCAGTACGTTTCCGAGCACAATTCAAAGTGTTGGTGTTGACCTTTAAAGCCCTAAATGGCCTTGGCCCAGTAGACCTGAAGGAGCGTCTCCACCCCCATCGTTCTGCCCGGACACTGAGGTCCAGCTCCGAGGGCCTTCTGGGCGTTCCCTCATTGCGAGAAGCAAAGCTACAGGGAACCAGGCAGGGGGCCTTCTCGGTAGTGGCACCCATCCTGTGGAAAGCCCTCCCACCAGATGTCAAAGACAACTGCCTGACATTTAGAAGACATCTGAAGGCAGCCCTGTTCAGGGAAGTTTTTAATGTGTGACATTTTTATGTATTTTAAATCCTTGTTGGAAGCAGCCTAGAGTGGCTGGGGAAACCCAGCCAGATGGGCGGGGTACAAATAAATCATCACCACCATCATCATCATATACCCCACCCATCTGGCTGGGTTTTCCCAAGCCTACACTGGCCATCAGCTGCTCGCCAGGATTTTGGGAAGGGAGTCCGGAGGTGCCAGGGTTCGGATCCTGCAACCGAGAAGCAGGGGGTTCCCTCATTGTGTCCTCTCTGTTCTGTGTTCCAAAGCTACCAAGTGACTCTCTGATCTGCCTTGTTGGTGGCTTTTTCTTTCCCCCGTTTGGTCCTCAAGGCTTACATGGCAGGCGGGGATTTTTAACAGCCTAAATGAAAGGCTGTCGACCTCTGGCGATCTGCCAGCTCTGTTCAGGTGGTCCGCAGCATGTCCCCGTTAAAAATGCATCTTGATTTTTCAATTGTACTTTAATTGCTGCTTTTGTTTAACAACAACAACAACATTTATACCCACCTATCTGGCCTGGGTTTCCCCAGCCACTCTGGGTGGCTCCCAGTACGTTTCCAAGCACAATTCTAAGTGTTGGTGCTGACCTTTAAAGCCCTAAACGGCCTCGGTCCTGTATACCTGAAGGAGCGTCTCCACCCCCATCGTTCTGCCTGGACGCTGAGATCCAGCGCTGAGGGCCTTCTGGCGGTTCCCTCATTGCGAGAAGCAAAGCTACAGGGAACCAGGCAGAGGGCCTTCTCGGTAGTGGCGCCCTCCCTGTGGAACGCCCTCCCACCAGATGTCAAAGCGATAAACAACTACCTGACATTCAGAAGACATCTTAAGGCAGCCCTGTTCAGGGAAGTTTTTAATGTGTGACATTTTAGTGTATTTTTGGTTTCTATGGAAGCCGCCCAGAGTGGCTGGGGAGGCCCAGCCAGATGGGCGGGGTATAAATAATAAATTATTATTGTTGTTGTTGTTGTTGTTGTTATTATTATTATTATTATTATTATTATTATTATTATTATTATTTCCAGTACATATGAAAACATAATGCAACATCAAACATTAAAAATTTCCCAGTATAACAATTTATAACAATAAAGACTTGTACGCTTCAGGAACTCAATACCTTAAACTTCTCCCCGTATGAACTGATCCAGACCCTGTGTGTCCCCTCCCAGAGAGGTTCGGAAGGTGGCAAGGCCTTTTCTACAGGGGCTCCCTAATTGTGGGATGCTCTCCCCAGAGAGATTTGCCTGTTGCCATCACTACATGCCTTTAGGTGCCAGGCAAAAACATTCCTCTTTACCCAGGCCTATGGCTATTAAATAACCTGTGGCCTATGAAAGTGTGGGGGAGAGGACTGTTATTATAATGACTATTTTACTATTAGGCTGTCTGTCAGTATAGTATGCTTTCTGTTACGTTTTTATCATTGATAAATGATATTTATCACATTTACTACATTCTATAATGTGTTTTTAATGTTGCAAAGCACCCTGGGATCTTTTGATAAAGGGTGGTGTATAAATTGAATTAATAATAAAAATAATAATAAATAAATAATGATGATGAGTATGGTGGTGGTGGTGATAAATTGTTACCCAACTCTTCACACTAAAGTTCCAGGGAGGGTTACAAAAATCAAAACACGTTAAAATCGATCTTGAACAACTTAATGATCCGAGAAATGATGCAGGTTCTAGAACAGGCACAGGCAAAACCAGCCCTCCAGATGTTTTGGGACTACAATTCCCATCATCCCTGGTCCCTGTTAGCTGGGGATGATGGGAGTTGTAGTCCCGAAACATCTGGAGGGCCGAGTTTGCCTATGCCTGTTCTAGAAATACGGAGCTCAGGTCTTAAAGGCCGGGGTGCAGTGGTGCATTCTCAGCATTTGTCCAAAGCTGTATAGCAAAAGTGCCAGACATGCCTCTGGAAATACAATAAAAAAAACATCTAGCAGAGGGTATTTTAATTGTCAGGACAGGCAGAAGAATCATGTAAGCCTGGGTTTCCCTAACAACTAGGGATGACGGGAGTTGTAGCCCCAAAACAGTTGGAGACCCAAGTTTGGGAAACCCTCATGTAAGCGGTCTACTAAAACCACAAGCAGTTTTCTCGTGACCCATGGGGTGGGGAGATGTTTGGGAACCCCTGGCTTAAGGTAAACGGCTTTTCTTCTCTTCTCCCTCCCTTCCTAGAATTGAAAGAAAAATCGCGACGATATCACTGGAAAGCAAATCTCCGCAGAAGCCGATGGAGAACAGTAAGTGTGGAGGCCGCTGGTGTGGGTCGGGGGAAAAAGCTGTTTGGGACTGCCTGCTTAGGGTGGTGCTGGGTGTTCACAACAGGTGCATGTAAAACAAGTGCAGCTCCATACGGATTAGGTAACTGAGCACAAAAGCTGTCTTCACCTACGGAAAGAATATTAGCTATGTTTGAGTGTCAAATACCGTTCTAGATCCGCCAGGCTGGTCTTGAAAATGATGCTTCTTCTGTATACAGTGGTGCCCCGCAAGACAAATGCCTCGCAAGATGGAAAACCCGCTAGACGAAAGGGTTTTCCGTTTTGGAGGTGCTTCGCAAAACGAATTTCCTATGGGCTTGCTTTGCAAGACGAAAATGTCTTGCGAGTTCCT
>NC_135672.1:4217765-4258244 GCF_964188315.1 Podarcis muralis | reverse complement strand
TTTCGCCTTCCGACCGCCCTCCGAGGACGGCTCGGGCGGCGACAGCAAGGTCTCGGCCCACCCGAGGAAGCACGGGGCCTCGGCCGCCCTCGACGGACTCGGCCAGACCATGAATGGATTTGCTTACAACAGCGGGCTTCCGGCCGACCTCGGTTTACATAGCTTTATTGACGGTGCTCCTCTCCCGCACAAGGCCGCTGCGGACATGGCCGCGGCGCTGGCGGGCAGCTCGCCCCTGAGCTTCCTGGCGCAGCGCAGCAAGGAGGGCGGCGGGGTCTCCGAGACCAACCCCTTCCTGAGCAAAAGGCAGCTGGAGAGCCTGGGAGCCCTGGCCAAAGGGGAAGACTCCAACTGGCCCAGCGGCCTCAAGGGCAAAGACCCCGGCGAGCTGAGCGCCCGCCTGGGAGCCGCTTTGGACAAGTCCTCGGTGCTACACGGCAGCAAGGCCGGGAAGGGCAGGGAAAGGGAGGCCGGTGAGCTGAGGAACGGCCACAACCTCTTCATCGCTGCCGCCACCGCCACCCCACCGGGTGGCCTGCTCAACGGCAAAGGCCTGTCTGTGGCCCCCACGGGCAGCTCTCCTTCCTCTGTGCCCACCTCCTCCTCCTCCATGGTGGCTCACCCGTTCTTGAACTCTCTAACCACTGGCTCGCAGTTCCCCTTGGGCCCTATGGTGACGAACTCTTCGGTACTGCAGTCCCTATTCAGCTCCATGCCAGCCGCCAGTCTGGTTCACGTCTCGTCGGCTGCCACCCGACTGACCAACTCTCACACGATGGGCAGCTTCTCCCCTGGGGTGACAGGTGGAACAGTTGGAGGTAAGGCGGAGCTTCGGGGTTCTTCCCTCTGTGGGGGCACAGCTGAGAAGGGGGGGGCTGGGACAGCCTTTTTCGCACCCTCTCTGCAGCCCCACTCCACAGTTAGGTGGGTTTTATTTCTTTATGCGTATTTATTGAAGTTATATACTGCCCTTCATCAGGACACCCCAGGGCAGTTCATAAAATACAAGACAAAACACCAGTCAATAATAAAACCAAAACAGCAAAACAATACTCCCCTTCCACATTTAAAAGGCTGCAGGGTATTTATCAGCCCAAGGACTGGTTGAAGAGGAACATTTTTGCCTTGTGCCTAAAAGTATATAATGAACCTCCCTGGGGAGAGCATTCCACAAGCGGGGAGCCACTGCAGAAAAGGCCCTGTTACCGTGTTGCTAACCTCTAGACCTTTCATGGGAAAGGCACCCCCAAAGAAGGGTCTTGGAGGCTCTCAGGGTCCGGGTACGTTCACATGGAGAGAGGCGCTCCTTGAGGTATTGCGGTCCTGAGCCGTTTAAGGCTTTATAGGTCAAAACCAGGTTTTCAAGCGCTCTTTTCTGGGAGATCCTCCACTCCGCTTGTGCTGAGCTGTGTTCCACAAAGGTGGGTGGGGAGGGGCTGGGGCTACACAGACCATCCTTGGCCTACCTGGTGCCTTCCCCAAATGTTGCCTGGTGTCTTCCCCCAGCCAGCAAGGGGAACCAAGGAGGAAACATGCCAGTTCCCCACAAACATGCGTGCCTGAAGGTCTCCTCCTCCTAAGAGCCTCTCTTTTTGGGAGAAGTCGTGTTTCCGGGGCAGAGTGGCTGCAGCAGCAGCAGTAGCTTCCTTGAGACTAGCTTGCTGTCGCCAAAAAGAGGGCCTTAGAAATGGGTGCGCTGTTGGGTCTCTGAGTTCAGCCAAAGTCCCTTCCCCCTGGCGCATGAAAGGAGACAGGTAAGTGAGCAAGCCTCTACCCTGCTCAGCTTCTACACCATCGCTGCTCATCGCTTGCCGCTGCGGCTGTCGTTCATTTTCTCCATGCTGCGCATTTGTCTGTCAGGCTGCGGCTGCTGCGATCTTTTTTAAGTTTGCTTGCTTGCTTAAAAAAAAAAAAAATATTTTTTTCCCAGTTGTGTTGCGTCACGTCGTTGTTGTTTTTGCTTCTCTCGCTGTGAGCCGTGCCAAAGTTCCGCCTGCTGAGTCTGTTTCTTTCTCCTGTTTGCAGGTATTTTTAACCATGTGGTGCCTTCTGCCTCCTCCTCCTCCTCCTCTGCTCCCTCGCCTTCTCTTCCGTCTTTCTCCTCCTCTTCCTCCTCCCTCCACTTTGGCAGCAGCGCTGTCTCCAGCTGCGCCGCCACCGCCGTTCTGAGCCTAAACCCTCTACAGGTGGCTCCCGCCTCCCCATCGTTCCACTCGCCCCCGGCCCCGTCCGGCGAGACGCAGCACCTCTCGCGAACCCCGGCGCACCCGTCCCGGCGCACCCCGCCTCCCAACGTCTCCTTGCCTCCGCCCCCTCCCCTCCTTGCCTCCAGCAGCGACCCCGTCCTCCTGCAGGCCTTTGCCTCCCTTCCGGGCTCCGAGGCTTTCTTGCCGCCCCCGTCCTCCTCTTCCCCCGCTAACTCCGCTTTGTCTATTAAGCTAGCTTCTCTCCAGCACAAATCCTCCCGCCCTTCCTTCACTGTCCACCACCCGCCTCTGCCCCGCTTGGCGCTAGCCCAGGCCGCGCCCGGGATCCCGCAGCCCAGCGCCGCTGCCTCCGCCGCGCCCGCTATGTGGGTCACGCTCGGCCTGCAGTCTCCTTACGCTTCGCACCTCCCCGGGGTTAAGCCGCGGTAATGGGCTCGGCTTGACCCTTTAAGCGTTCGTGCTCCGTAAGGTAAGGCTGGCCGGGAGGGGCGGGTGGGACGGGACAGGCAGCTTCTTCGGAGACATGTCTGCCCTTGCGGCCGAGTGGAAACTTTGTCCCCTTGAGAGGTGGTTGTGGGGTGGGTGGCGGCTAATGGATTGAGGAAGAATCTGGGAGAAAGGGGTCAGGCAGGTGTGGGGGAATCCCTAGTCCTGAATGGGGTAACTGTGCCCCTGAAGGACCAGGTGCACAGCCTGGGGGTCATTTTGGACTCACTGCTGTCCATGGAGGCACAGGTCAATCCTGCGTCCAGGGCAGATGTCTGCCAGCTCCATCTGAGACCCTCCCTGCCTGCGCCCTGTCTTGCCAGAGTGGTGCATGCCCTGCTTGGACTACTGCCATACGCTCTCCGTGGGGCTACCTTTGAAGGTGACTCGGAAAATAAAGAATGTGGCAGCTAGACTGGTAACTGGTACCATATAACACCGGTCCTGCAAGACCTACATTGGCTCCCAGTACGTTTCCAAGAACAATCCAAAGTGTTGATGCTGACCTTTAAAGCCCTAAACGGCCTCGGTCCAGTATATCTGAAGGAGCGTCTCCACCCCCATCGCCCAGCCCAGACACTGAGGTCCAGCTCCGAGGGTCTTCTGGCGGTTCCCTTTCTGCGAGAAGTGAGGTTGCAGGGAACCAGGCAGAGGGCCTTCTTGGTAACATTTGGAAGACAGGCAGCCCTGTATCGGGAGGTTTTTAATGTTTGATTTACTGTGTTTTGATATGATGGAAGCTGCCCAGAGTGGCTGGGGTGACCTGATCAGATGGGCAGTATATAAATCATGTTGTTGTTGTTCCTGGTTGATCTCGCGGCCCTTTTCACTACCTTCTTTGGGGGGGTGGTAGTCAGCAGTGCAGCTGCTGCCCTCGCATGCAGAATGGCGTCTCCAGACAGGGCTGGGAGAGGCTCCTGTTCTGGAGAGCTGCAGCTGCCAGCCAGTGTAGACATTGCTGAGCTGGTTGGACCAGTGGCCTCACTCATCACAAAGCAGTTTCCTGACTAAATTGTTATTACCAGGCAGATGGCCTCATGCCTGGACCTGAAAAATTACCATATTTTTTGCTCTATAAGACTCACCTTTTTCCCTCCTAAAAAGTAAGGGGAAATGTGTGTGCGTCTTATGGAGCGAATGCAGGCTGCGCAGCTATCCCAGAAGCCAGAACAGCAAGAGGGATTGCTGCTTTCACTGCGCAACGATCCCTCTTGCTGTTCTGGCTTCTGGGATTCAGAATATTTTTTTCCTTGTTTTCCTCCTCCAAAAACTAGGGGCGTCTTGTGGTCTGGTGCGTCTTATAGAGCGAAAAATACGGTAATAACTGGCGATGACTTGCAATAACTGGAACCCGAGTTTGGAGGGTCGAGGAAGAGAGAGGCCTTGTTTGCCCACAATGAAATAAAACTCCTCCTTATCATCATTCTTGTATTCATATCCCACCTTGAGAGCCAGTGTGGTGTAGTGGTTAAAAGCGGTAGTCTCGTAATCTGGGGAACCGGGTTCGCTTCCCCACTCCTCCACCTGCAGCTGCTGGCTGACCTTGGGCCAGTCACACTTCTCTGAAGTCTCTCAGCCCCACTCACCTCACAGAGTGTTTGTTGTGGGGGAGGAAGGGAAAGGAGAATGTGAGCCGCTTTGAGACTCCTTAAAGGGAGTGAAAGGCGGGATATCAAATCCAAACTCTTCTTCTTCTTCTTCTTCCTCCCAAGGGCTCAAGGTGTGGTGTACCTGGTTATTCCCAGGGCGTTTCTTTCAACTGGAACTCACCAGAACTCTTGTCCCAGCACTTCTCGGGGGGGGGGGGGGCGTCCTTGCCATTATAAGAGAATAAAGGAGGCGTTCATGGCACCTCTTTTTCTAGAAAAATAGCACTGGTTCTCCCCGCGCAGCAGCAACAACAGCCCTGCGAGATAGGTTAGGCTGAGAGAAGTCCGTGAGCTGCTCCCTGGGCTCACCCAGTGAATGCCGTGGTGGCCGAGAGGGGGATTGGAACTCTGGGCTCTCCCATGTCCAGCCTGACGCTCCAACCCAGTGTTTCCCAAACTGGGGCCTCCGGCTGCTTTTGGACTCCCATCATCCCTAGCTTGCAAGGCCAGTGGTCAGGGATGATGGGAATTGTAGTCCTAAAACAGCCGGAGACCCAAGTTTGGGAAACAGCACTGTGCCACACTGGCTCTGTCCTGCAGGTCAAGCGAGGTGAGAATTCTGAGCGCCAGGTAGTGGCTCTGGAGGGCCGCACTGGGTCAAACCTCCCCAGCCCTGATCCTTGATTTCCTGGTTTTGTGAACGGTCCATAATCCGCTGGCTTAAAGTGTGCTTCTCCTCCTTCCTCCCCTGTTCCCACAGGTAACTAAGGACCTTCTACCTCAACCCCCCACGTGACCTATGCAAGGCCAGCCTGGACCAACGCCTCTCCACTTCCACTTGAAGGTGCTGCCCTCAACCGCTGTAGAGAGGGCCTTCTGCTCCTCCACCCGTCCCCCATCTCTCTTTACTACTGGACACGTGCAGGAAAACCAGACTGGGAAAGAAACAGGCAAACGGAATGGAACCCTTGAGTCCTAAGCCTAAAAGCCAGAAGAAAATGCTACTGTGAAATCTTAAGTGTATGTCTGTGTGTGTGTGTGTATATATATATATGTATATTATATTCTATAATATATATGTATATGTATATCTCTCTCTTTCTAGATATATTCAAACTGCAGAAGGCGACAACGGCCTCCGATTTGTATTGTTGATATAGTTTAGATATTTATATATTTTTTAAAGTTTGAGAACACGTGTTTTCACAAAAAGCAACCCCCCTCCCTCCGCTCTTGTGTTCGTTCCACACAAAGTCTTGGAACCGGGGGAATAAACATGCCGGGGAAGGGGGAGGGGGGGGAGAGGAGGAGGAGGACTTTTAACAAACGAAATACTGCTAATAACAAAAGGACTGGCCAACACAAGCGGAGACACATCCAAAAGGTTCTCTTGGTGCTATCCGTGCCCGACAGACGTGTGCCTCTCTGGGCTGAGCTCCCCCGTGGTGCTTTCGTTTTTTTGTGGGGCGCAGAGGCCTGGTTGTTTGCGTGTTTGCGGGGGGTGACCAATACCAAGCCACGTTCCTATATAGAGCGAGTCTGACTCTTCTTAATTTATTCCACCCGCTCCCACCAGATGTCTGGTCCACGTCATCGTCCGTGTCTCTTACGCTCTGTAGTGAAGCCAGGGAAACGAGGAATCCAGGGCTTGTCCTCCTCGGAGCTGGGCCCTTAAAAGCAACCTTAGTTGGCTGTTGGGCAGTAGCTGGCGTTGAGCAGGGGCCAGGGATGAACGGAGACAGTCATTTTGCATGGGCGTCCGGCTTTCTGCCTCCCCCCATCTGACCACCGATGTCATGTAATGCTTATTTGAAGGTGGGGCCATCGCACTCCCTTCCCGGCTTCCCAGCAGAATTCAGATATGGTGCTTGTGGGGGATAAAACATAGCCTCTCCCGCCCCAGAAACCGACGCCCCCAGGTGCGTTTCCGAAGCGAGGGGAAGGGGATTCCTCTGCCTTAACTGTGAAATCCAAAATGGTCGTGTTTAGAGGTCAAGGTGGGGTGGGGTGGGGACCCTGACCCACTGACTTCTGGGGTGGGTGGCGATGAAAGCAACCCCTCCCTTCCCGGCGGAATGGCTCCCCCCAGGCAGCCAAGCACTGGCAGGCATTTTCTCACGCCAAGGGCAGCTTCACCCGTATTTTGGGACTCCGCCTCAGGCTTGGGCACCTTTCTTGCCCGGGCCCAGGCTTTGTAGTCTTCTGGGTTTCCTTTAAAACAAAAAACCATTGCTTACAATTTTCTAATCATGCCATCTTTGGGAGCTCTGCCTTGCCCTCGGTGAGGATCTCTCCCAGTTTGTCCTCCCCACAGAGGCAGCAGACTGGGTCCCCGGATGTCTGGCTCGTTGCTTTGTTCCTTGGAAGAAGCAAGGGTGCTTGTTATCCTTGCCCGGTGCTCTTCCCTTCCTGTTTGTGTCCGTCTCCCGCTCTTGGAATATTCCCCCAGGGATGATTTGTTTGGGGAGGCGATGGCCACGCAGAGGCATCCCACTGGTGTTGTTGGCCAGGCTGCTTGCACTGGAAAACTTGAGAAAGCAGGCCGCCCGTTCTTGCGCTGGGCCTGCTGCCAACTTTGTTTCTTGGGGTTCTGTCATCCTTTTCGTGTGTTGTCGGCGGCAAGATTTTTGATACTTGATCAAGACACGCGGCTTTGTACGTTCTGTCAAAGACATGTCCGCTCACTGCTTCTGTCCTTGTTGTTTCTCAGTGGGTCGTGTTTTAAAAATGTGATTTCACACCCCTGCATCAGAGATAAAAACACACACACAAACACACACACATGTGCATACTGCAATCAAACTTACCTTTTTTTGTATCTTGCCTGACAACACTGGTGCTTTGCTGATTATTTTATAACAATAAATTGTGACTTGGGTGATCAGTGCATAGGAATAATTCTTACGTTTTTCTTAAAGGCACACAGCTTTCTGGGAATGGTGAGATGTGCGGGGGGGGGGGGATATATCTGTTTAAAAACACATAGACACTCGTATGCTTTCTGCTAATTTTTTTATCAGGTTGTGTCCATAGTGTAATTGGAAGCGGGAGACAAATAGCAGTTTTGTTTCCTCAGGTGTGCCTAGAATCAGGGAGGAAATGATAAGGGCATGAGAATAAGAAAGTCTGTGATGATCGCAGCAGAGGGTATCATTTTTGCTCCCTTCAATACCACAGCGGTCCCTAAAGTCTCACGTTTGTCTTCCTTACTTTCAAGATCCACCTTGTGGCTTTCATAAGATAGTCTCTTGCTGTTGCTTTTCCCTGAATCTGTCTATCTTGCGCTCTCTCCCCTTTGCTAAGGTCTTGGAGCAAACAGCTGACTTCTCATAAAGACTTTTCACCATTCTGCTTATTTTTCCTTGCCCCTGTCGGTCTGCTCAGCATCGGCAGAGAGCCGAAACCTCCCCGTTTCCAGGTTTTTTAAAACCCTCATTGCAAGCCGAATGAATTCCTTTTGGCTCCGGTTCCCCCGCCCCAGAAGGAACAGGGAGGATGCAGCTCATTACTCTGGCAACCCTTTTTTTCCCTTCCGCTGCGCAGGATCAGCACGGAAATAACCCTCTAATAAATGTGGACTGGCTGCCAAAACCCTTTATCTTGCTTGGCTAAATCTCCGCTGCCTTCTGTCGCGTCACTGGTCAGGTTTTCCAGCAGCTTCTCTTTCTTGCCCTCCTTCCACACTCGGCTACCTTTCCCCTGCAGGCCCACGATGCCTGCAAATTTCCATTTTGGGGGAAAGTGTGGATACAGTTTGTGCTTTCTTTCCCTCTCCCTTCCCTTGACTTTAGTCTTAGCTTGCTTTTCTTTTTTTTTATAAAAAAAAATCCCACTTGAAGGCCTAGTTCTTACAAGTCTTCTCCAGTCAGCTGCAAATCTTTTCCTAGGTCTGAAACTAAAACGGATTTCTGCTTGTTCATCTCTTCACCTTCCGCCCTGCGTTAAATTCGTAGGGTGCGAATTTCTCATACCGGACGCGGGAACCATGACTTGCTGCGCTTGAGTGGAGCTCTCTCCAGCAAGCGCTTTCTCTCCCCCTCTTAAAAAAATTCCTCCATCTCCCCTCAACCCATCTTCTCATCTTCAGTACTCTAGAGGTCGCAAGTGTGTGTTTCATGCGTTGATCTTCCGTTCGGAATATAGTCTTTAAAATGCCGGATGGGCCCCTATCCATAGCAGTGTTGAGCCAAGCAGGCAATAGGGCGGTGGGCCCTTCTCCTCTGACCAGCCCAGGGTTTTGATTTTATAAAAGCACAGGAGAGCTGGCCAAAGATACAAGGACCAAGCTGCCTGTTTTCAACTAACCAGGCGGTTCAGACTTGGGGCAGTAGGTCCTGGGTCCAAATCCGAAGCCTGCCTTACCCGACCCCTCGAGGACTCAGCTAGGTTTCTTGCTGGTGCTGTCTTGTTTGCAAGAACTCCACGCCGGAACACAAATCCACTTGGGCGATCCATTCGGCCGCTGGGGCGGGATGCCCCGCCTCCGGAAAGATCACCCCCAAAGGACAATTGTCATATTTGCCCCCCTGCTGCTTCTGGTACAGAGATGGAATCTCGGGGGCTTCCCTGTCGACGACCCCCCAGGGCCGTGCATTGAAATGGAAACCCACACCACTTTGTCTTGGGAGAAGCTTGTTGTAGTGAGCTGTTGGGACCTCCCCTGCCTTGTTTTAATTTATTTATTTTTCTGAGTGGGATTTGCTGCTGCTGCTTCTTCCCTTCATTGGTGCTAGATGCAAAACAAAACCCTAAGGTAGCTTAGCTGGGTTCTTTTTTACCACCCCCCTGGGGGGGGATTCCTTTCACCCAGCCGACCTGGCGACGACAGGCCACAAGGAAAGGAGGGAGGCTGGGTATTCTATTTTATTCTTTGCCAGTAAAACCTGCTTTAAGATGCTTTACTTTGTCCGCAAGCACACAGAGATTATGTTAAGTTGTGTAGGGGGGGGGGGCGTAGAGGGAACTCGTCTTCTAACTTTATTTTTCAGGAGGGCAGAGTATTCGTTCTTTAAAGGCTTGACCCTGTTTCTGGTGCAGAATATGGTGCTATTTGGGTGTGTTTGTGTCTCCCTAAGCAACCAGGGCTCCACCTTATCTGAGGTTATCCTAGACCAGCCTCTGCCATTTTGGGGCCCCTCCCTCGGCAGTCCAAAGCAATCTTGGAGGGGCTTCGCAATGGCAAACGGACTCTGCAGACTACAAGACGAGGTCCTCATTTTCGCGGCTAACCTCTTCCATTCCATTTCCAAACACAACCTTTCTCCTAAACCGTTGGGCACGAGAACTTGTACAGGTCTAGCGTGCTTGGCTTTGAAATCTTAAGAGCGATGCCTGTGGCATGAGTATGGACAGCATCCTTTTTTTTTGCGGGGAGTGCACACCCTCGCAGAATCTGAAACACACGCAGATCCTGTGCTTTTCTGCTTCTCTCTCTCCCCCTCTCCCCCCGCAAACCCCTTCTTTGCAACTTGGATAAAGTGGTGAAGAAACTTTGGGATCGGTTGCGAAGGACGGTGTGTCCTCGCAAATTGGGTTTGGTTTGAGATGGTGCGCGTACTCTTTGTGAAAGCGTGCGGGTCACTGCAACAGCGGTGGTGGGATTTGTTTGCACCCAGTGGAGTCGCTTGGTTTTTAAAAGTTGTAGAATTGCTTCAGAATCAGGGCAGGGCGGGGGGCTTCTCGGGTAGGGTGTTAACGGCGCTTCCCCCCACCCCTCCCAGAAACAGACCCACGGGGGGGGGGGGGAGTAACCTTTCGCAGGGTAAAAACTACTTTCTGATCAGTCTAACAGACACACTGTAGTAGATGCAGTCCATCAAGCAGGCTGCCACAATCTCCTGTGAAGTCTGAAATCAGCCTTGCCGGATATCTTAATATCCAACAAGAACTTCCATAGAAATGGGCTTGCTTGTCTGTGTTTAACTAGCATAGGAATTTGTGGTACTCTGAAAGACAGGTGGGTGCCGGGGAGTCGACGGCAAGCACCCCATTTGCAAAATATCTTTTGTCTCGGTTGCAGGAGGCTGTTTTTGCAAATCTGGTTCAAAACTAGTCTTCCTCCCTGCAGCCCTTAATAATTCTGGATTTCCTCACCCACATTGCACATTGGAACCTTAAAAAACAACACCTTAGCCCCCCCCCTTTTCTAGCCTTGATGGGATGGAGATCTATTGAAAAGAAAAAATAGGAAGGAGAAATGTGGGGTAGATCAGCTCCTTCTTTCAGCGCTTTGCGTTTTTTTGAGCCTTTTGAGAAACGTGCTTTGCAGAAACAGCCCTTGGGGGGGGGCTGGTTAGGGAATTATCTGGTTCCTCCCCCCTCCACAATGAACTGAGGCTTTGCCTTGCCGAAACAGGGAGTTTGGGTGTGGGCGGGGGGGGGGGGTATTCAGTCAGTGATGGAAATTGCTGTTGCTCAGGAATTAAATCTGTAAAATGTAAAATAAAAGGAATCCGTTTGTAAATGGATTGAAGGGAGTACCCATATTCTTAGAGGTGGGATGTTCTTTCCCAGCAACTAGGAACTTGATTTGTATACATTAGCCCATGAAAATGAATTCTATTTAAATTTCAGTCTTTCATCCGATGTACCTTGGGGTTTGTTTGTTTGTTTGTTTTTGGCTTTGTTTTTGAGACTTTGCTCCATGAAATCTCGACCTGTCATCCTTCCATAGATCCATATGAACTACTTCTGGCGTTGTGTATATATGTACGTAATAATCTTTTATCTATATATTTCAGCCCCTTCCATTCCTTCCGATTCTCTGCACTGCAAAAAAAAAAAGTTTTATCTTTCTGTTCTAACTTCCACTTCAGATCTCCCCCCGCACTTCACCCTGATTTGTAATTGAAAAAAAGAAAATGGCTTTGAAGTTTGTCTTTATATTAAAAAAAATGTATGTATTTTAATACACTGTATACCCTTGTGGTGGTGCTTCTATACTTTCTGAAGTTGTCTGGTTTCTTTTGTAAGAGACGTCCAGGTTTCACAGCCAGAGAGGCCTTCGTTCCCTCCTGGGGCCACATGTTAGAGGTCAGCTGAGCGATAAATGCAGTTTTCACCTTTGTAGAATCATAGAACTGTAGTGTTGGAAGGGACCCCCTTGCAATGCAGAAATCTCAACTACAATGGTGCCCCGCAAGACGAATGCCTCGCAAGACGGAAAACCCGCTAGACGAAAGGGTTTTCCGTTTTGGAGGTGCTTCACAAAACGAATTTCCTATGGGCTTGCTTCGCAAGACGAAAATGTCTTGCGAGTTCCTGCAGGGTTTTTTTCCTTCTCCCCCCCTTTTTCCCAAGCCGCTAAGCCGCTTATCAGCTGATCCGCTAATCTGCTAAACCGCTTAACAGCTGATCTGCTAAGACGCTAAGATGCTTAACAGCTGATCGCTAAGCCGCTTATCAGCTGATCCGCTAAGCCGCTTAACAGCTGATCCGCTAAGCCGCTTATCAGCTGATCCGCTAAACCTGCTAAGCCGCTAATAGCGCTAATCCGCTAAGCCGCTAATGGGCTTGCTTCGCAAGACGAAAAAACCGCAAGACGAAGAGAATCGCGGAACGGATTATATTCGTCTTGCGAGGCACCACTGTAAATCATCTGCGGCAAGTGGCCACCCAACATCTGCTTAAAGGCCTGCAAGGAAGGAGAGTCTACCACCTCCTGAGGGAAACCATTCCACTGTCGAAAGTTTTTTAAATCTCTTTTCATGTCACTTGAAGCCATTTGTTCAAGTCCTACCCTCCCAAGCAGGAGAAAACAAGGTTGCTCCATGTGACAGCCTTTGAGATAATTGGAAAATTGAAATTGAATTGAAATACTTTATTGTCACTTGTACAACTTGTATGCAGTGAGATTACACGAGCACCCGCCACTCAGCTCTCTTCGTCTTAATTCCCCTCGTTTACTGACGTACACCCACCAAACCCGAAAGCCAGTTGCCCTGTTGTGATCTTTTCATTCAGCAGCCTAACAGCCCACAGACAGAAGCTGTTCTTTACCCTGTTGGTGCGACTAATCATGCTTCTATATCTTCTGCCCAAGAAAGTGACGGCCAGGGTGTGAATCATCCCTGAGAATTTTCCTCACTCTCCTGAGGCAACGTTCTTCTGTGATGTCATCCAGTGGATTCACAGGACAGCCCATAATACATTGTGCTGCATTCACCACCCTCTGTAGGCACTTCCTATCAGTTGATATAAAACCAGTGTCCCACACCGTGATGCAGTATGAAAGGACACTTTCTATTGTGGACCGGTAGAAGGAGATCAGCATGGCTATCCTATCTCCTCTCAGTCTCCTCTTTTCCAGCTCCTTCAACCATTCCTCATCAGGTCTGGTTTCTGGACCCTTGGTTATATTGGTCTCCCTCCTCTGCACACCTTCCAGCTTGTCAACATTCTTCCTAAATTGTGGTGCCCAGAAGTGGACCCTGGACTCTAGGTGTGGCCCGATCAAGGCAGATAGAACAGGACTGTGACTTCCCTTGATCCGAACATACTGGCTCGTTGCAGTGATACCTCTCCCCACAATCCTCCGTCCATTCTGGCAAGTAAAATGCAACAGCAGAGTTCAAGTACACTTTTCCAGCAATTCAAGGATGGTGTGACTGGGGAGGAGACGTTGCCTGACCTCCTGCTGCTGCTATCCCAATTCAGTGGGGTAAAAATCCTCGCACGAATGCACTTTTGAATGCAGAACTGGTCCCAGCCTATTCCCACCTCTCTCACACAGAAAAGGCAAAAAGCCAACCAACAAGACAGTAGTTTCGTTTATTAGAGGGGCAAGAAAATCAGTGTGGACATAACAAAAGGGGATCTGGGCATGTCAACAAAACAGTAAAATTCCTGGTTTAATGCACAGAAGTAATAAAACTGGCCAATTATCCAACAGGCAATGGTGTCTTGGGGCAGGAGGAGTACAGAAGATGAATGTAAACTGATAAAAGTACATTTTACACTTCTACAGCCTCTTAAAAATCTCTAAATAACTAGCCGCCCTTTGTGGCTGGTGATTTCTCTCTCCCCCCACATTCGTCCCCCAAACTCTGCCCCTTTAGACGACGATGGATTTCACAAGCTCCCATCGTCCAAAACCACTGGCCGAGGATCGCAGACTCCCTGGTCTTGTTTCCCCTGCCTCTTGGCAGAAGAGACATTCCTCTGCCTCACACCTGCAGCAGTGAAATTCAGCCTCTTAGGGCAGGGTTGGAGAAAGCAGCAGCCCAGCGCCCCCCCGGACAGAATTTTAAGTCTGATATCAGCCAGAGAACCACAGCTTTCAGTGAGTTTTTAAAACACCTCTAAATTTCACAGCAGATTTTTATATATATAAAAAATTACATTCAGCTGCCAGTCCCAAAAGTTGGGCAGAGGAGAGAGAGGAAAGAAGAGAGCAAGGAGGGATGGAGAACAAGGTATTTTTTCTTTGAGGAAGGGAGATTTCTGCCACCCCAGAAAGCAAGGAACTTGCCCTGGAGTGAGCTTGGAACCGCACAGAGTTTGGGCACCGAGCTTGGGAAAGTGGCGAGGGGCTCTTCTCACTTCCCTGTGTTGCCAGGCGCAGAGAGCAGCTCTGACTCGGGGGGTGCCAGCAAGGCACAACAAAACGGTAAAAGATGGCCGAGCACCTTAGGGAGATAGTTGTGTTGCTGCTCCAGTAGACTGGCATTCTTCTGTCCAACGCCTCCTAGTTCAGGTTTTCCCAAACTTTGGTCTCCAGCTGTTTTTGGAACACAACTCCCATCCCTGATCACTGGTCCTAATGGGAGTTGTAGTCCAAAAAACCCGCTGGCCACCCAAGTTTGGGAAACCTTGTACTAGGTGAATGCGCATGCTTGCTTGGGGAATTAAAATGAGTGTGCTCCCACCACTCCTGTTGAAAATGTTTCCTTACAGAGTAAGTAAAGAGTTGCCCCCCTCCTGGGTGAGGATTGCTGAGGGCGGGAGGGGCTCAGGATTGGGAGCAATGACTTCAGAGACACACACAGCCCATTTCACGGGGCGGGGGGGGCGGTGCAGGGGGAGTAATTCAGCACCCCAGTATCCCTTGCAGGGACAGCATAGTGGCTCCCACCCAACCCAGGCAGCCGATGGGAAGGTGTGCAAAGCCAGAGCAGTTACTCATGCAGAGCTGCGGTGGGGAAACTCTGCCGGAGGTGTTCTGGGTGCACCGCAGATCTCAAATCTCAGCACAAAAGTTGGGCGCAAACCCGATTTGGGATGTTAATGAAAATCAAGCACGATTCCAAGAAGCCCCCGCCCCTTCCTTCAGCTCCAGGAGCACCCTTGCCAGTGTTGTTTGTGTGCACATTTACACACACGAGGAAGCACGGTTCTGAGCTGAATAGCAGGTTCTCTGCGCCCTGGAAGGAAAGAAAACCGGCAACCGCTGGAGTCTAATCTCCACTCTTTGTTTCAACCCCCCAAAGCGAGGAGGAAGCAGGTGGCTGGGTGGCGTCACCCTCTTGGCAGCACGAGGGAGATCCTGCAAGTTCGTGAAAGCAACTCACTCGGTCGGCGTACAGTCCTGACCCTAGAGTCTCAGGGAGCTGCGCAAGGGTGCTGGTGGTATGGTGAAGTGCCGGCCCAGATCCAAATGCTCGGGGTTATACCTTCCGTGCGCCCAGCTGGAAGCGGGCTTCCCCCGAGATGCCGTACTGCTCCAGGGGGTCCTGTGGCGAAAGGAGAGGCTTTGAGGGCTGGGTGTCTGGAGGTGCTAAATTTGAAAGGGTGGGGGATACGAGTCCACAGCTCTGTGGCAGACCAGATGCCCTGCATGCAGGAGGTGTCGGGTTCAACCCCTGGCAGGGCTGGGAATTCTCCCGCTCTCCCTGCATCTGAAGCCCTGGAGCAGCTGCAGGCAAGTTTGCATCATATTTCTAGGCGCTTCCCAACATTTCATTTTGGGATCCCAATGGGATCACATCGTTTTAAAAAACCATTTGTATACACACATCTGCCTTAAAAGGTAAAGGGACCCCTGACTGTTAGGTCCAGTCGCGGATGACTCTGGGGTTGTGGCGCCCATCTCGCTTTATTGGCCGAGGGAACCGGCGTACAGCTTCCGGGTCATGTGGCCAGCATGACTAAGCCGCTTCTGGCGAACCAGAGCAGCGCACGGAAATGACGTTTACCTTCCCGCCGGAGCAGTACCTATTTATCTACTTGCACTTTGAGGTGCTTTTGAACTGCTAGGTTGGCAGGAGCAGGGACCGAGCAACGGGAGCTCACCCCGTCGCAGGGATTCGAACCGCCAACCTTCTGATCGGCAAGCCCAAGAGGCTCTGTGGTTTAACTCACAGCGCCACCTGCGTCCCTTGCACTGGGTTCTATTTAGGATGAATGGGTCTTCTCGGAGTAAAATGTAACAAAATAAACACGACTTTGAACCATAGTATCACGGGATGACCCAGGGCAGAAACTGCGCATCCTCGTCCCGGCCGTTACTTCCTGGTCACCCTCACCTGCTTTCCGGCCCAGAAGCTACTCACCTTCCCGGTCATCTTCAGGATCTCGTTCCGATAGAAGACCAAGCTGCTCCTCATGAACTCGTAGCTGTTGGCAAGAGGAGAACGGATCCGAACGTGAAGGGTGGAAGCAGCAGAACCAGATTTCTAGCGAACATTCACAGCGAGGGTCTTCCGCCCCAAAACAACCCCAGAGGAGCTGATCCAACGCTTCTGGGATTTGCGGTTCTGGTTTTGCAGCTAATAAGCCATCAGCTTTGAGTGTTCAAAGGTGGAGGGGCTCTTTAGGGTTCTGCCTCAGGGATGGGGAGCCTCCGGCCCTCCAAACTTCTCCATGTGGCCCTTGGATGTTCTCCCCTGGCCATGCCCCTCACTGGCCCTCCTTGAGACCTTCATTTTGGACTCACCACTATCCATGGAGGCACAGGTCAATTCTGCATCCAGGGTGGCTGTCTACCAGCTCCGTCTGAGACCCTATCTGCCTGCGGACTGTCTCACCAGAGTGGTACATGCCTTGGTTATCTCCCGCTTGGACTACTGCCATGCGATCTATGTGGGGCTACCTTGGAAGGTGACTCGGAAATGACCACTAATCCAGAATGCAGCAGCTAAACTGGTGACTGGGAGCGGCCGTCGGGACCAACACCGATCCTGCAAGACCTATGTTGGCTCCCAGTACGTTGGTGCTGACCTTTAAGGCCCTAAGCGGCCTCGGTCCAGTATACCTGCAGGAGTGTCTCCACCCCCATCGTCCAGCCCAGACACAGAGGTCTTCCTCCAAGGGCCTTCTGGCGGTTCCCTCACTGTGAGAAGTTACAGGAAACCAGGCAGAGGATTTTCAAATACTGAAAATCCAGACAGAAAATGTTTTTTTGCCCAAAGTTGTTGAGACAATGTGCAAAAAAAGAAGAAGAAAAGTTTTGTGGCTAATTTTAACGAAAATCGCCAAAATTGACACTGCCGACACGGGCTGCGATATGTCCGGATTTCTGCCCGAACACTGCTTCCAACTGCAGTATTCCTGATATGTCCAGGGGGTTCTGGAAGTATAGCAACTCTATATCAAGGACCTACGGGACCGCCTCTCCTGCTATGCCCACAGAGGACCTTAAGGTCCACAAATGACAACAATTTGGAGGTCCCAGGTAGCAAGGTGGTTAGATTGGTCTCAACTAGGGCCAGGGCCTTTTCAGTACTGGCCCTGACTTGGCGGAACGCTCTGTCACTAGAGACTAGGGCCCTGCGGGACTTGATATCTTTCCGCA
This sequence comes from Podarcis muralis, assembly GCF_964188315.1. NCBI lineage: Eukaryota > Metazoa > Chordata > Lepidosauria > Squamata > Lacertidae > Podarcis > Podarcis muralis. The sequence continues at coordinate 4,241,232 of NC_135672.1, read as the reverse complement.
GGGCCTGCAAGACAGAGCTGTTCCGCCAGGCCTTTGGTTTGGACTCAGTCTGACCCTTATGTTTCCCTCCCCGTATGGTCTTGATCTATGGGCTACTTTTAAAATGAGGTTGCATTTTAAATGGCATTTTAACCTGTATTTTAAATTGCCCCCCCTTCCCCCCCTATTATGTTTTTACTGTGATTTTATTGGTGTTAGCCACCCTGAGCCCGGCTCTGGCCAGGGAGGGCGGGGTATAAATAAAGTTTATTATTATTATTATTATTATTATTATTATTATTATTATTATTAGGAGATAAGCAACTATCTGCCTTTTAGAAGACAGCCCTATATTGGGAAGTTTTAAACATTTGATGTCTTACTGTGTTATCATTTGTTGGAAGCAGCGGCGTAGCGTGGGTTGTCAGCACCCGGGGCAAGGCAAGTAATTTGCGCCCCCCTAACCCGGGGCAAGGCAAGTAATTTGCGCCCCCTAACCCCTAACCTGCCGCTGCTGCCAGCTTCTTCTTGCTGCTGCCTGGGCTGGGGTATTTACGGTAAGGTAGCCACAGCGGCGGCGGCAGGTCCGTGTCAGGTGATCTGAGGCGAGTTGCCGCTGGCGCTGCCGCCCAGACGCCGCTTGCCCGGAGGAGGAGGAGGGCAGAGAGGCGAGGAAAATGCAACATGGCCCAGCCGCTGCAGCGGCGGGGCTGTGAGGAGGGGCTGCCTGGCGCGCCCTCCGCGGCCTTGACGCGTGGGGACCGCGGGGAGCGCTGAGAGCCGCTGCCAGCTCGTCGGTTCCGTGAGACATGGGGCTCTGCTACAGCCTGCGCCCAAGGCTCTTCGGCGACTCTGGAGGCGGCGAGCGCGCCCCCCCCAGATGTTGCGCCCGGTGCGGCCGGCCCCCCCTGCACCCCCCACGCTACGCCACTGGTTGGAAGCTGCCCAGAGTGGCTGGGGCAACCCAGCCAGATGGGCAGGGTGCACCACCGAACTCTGATCGTGCCTGGATGGAATTGGGGGGGGGGGGGGGAGAGATATTCAAGCTAACCTGCACAGAGGGCAAACTTTACATGTGTAGCTCCACCCACTCTTGACTCTGTCCCCGCCCACCACCGGCATGCGGTGCTCATCGGCCTCTGCTCTTACCTGAAGCGAGGATTCAAATAGAATAATGGAACTGTAGGGTTGGATGGGACCCCGAGGGTCATCCAGCCCCACCCCCTGCAATGCAGGAATCTCAGCTCAAGCAGCCGTGGCAGATAATGCCATCCAAACTCTGCTTAAAAACCACCAAGGAAGGGTGGTTTCCTCTGGGCGCTGCACAGAGATCCAAGCAGCCTGTGCTCTGTCCCTTCTGGGCTGGCAGACATGGTCCCCACCCCCTTGAAAAAATGGGGAAGAAGGGATCCCCAAACTCCGGCTGACCGGCAGGCCTCACCTTGCCCTCTGGAGAACCTCGACCCACTCCAAGCACTGCTCCTCTGTATCACATTCGAAGAAGTACTTTCTCTCGGGTTCTTCGAGGAAACCTGAAAACAGAGACCCCGAGCCATCAGCCTTACGACTCATTATCTACTGAACTTTAATAAAATTATGATTGTTGGACAAGGATTATGGCAAGGAACAAGGGCAGTACAGCTCATGTGGGAAAATACCTCGACCCTCCCAAGACAGAGGGAGGCAAGTCAGGATCTCTTATCCTAATTTACCTCTCAGTGGGTTGTTGCTGTTTTACACAGGTAATGCAAAAATTTAAAAATTGTCCAGTAGCACCTTAAGGTAAGGACCCTTGACTGTTAGGTCCAGTCGTGGCCGACTCTGGGGTTGTGGCGCTCTTCTCGCTTTATTGGCCGAGGGAGCCAGTGTACAGCTTCCGGGTCATGTGGCCAGCAGGACTAAGCCGCTTCTGGCGAACCAGAGCAGCGCACGGAAACGCCGTTTACCTTCCCACTGGAGCGGTACCTATTTATCTACTTGCACGTTGACGTGCTTTCGAACTGCTAGGTGGACAGGAGCAGGGACTGAGCAACAGGAGCTCACCCCGCCGCGGGGATTCGAACCGCCGACCTTCTGATCGGCAAGTCCTAGGCTCTGTGGTTTAACCCACAGCGCCACCTGCGTCCCACTAAATTTATCGCTAAGGCTCTACAAATCCATGCTAATAAACCTAAAAGGGGTAGAGGGTAAAGGTGAAGGGGCAGAAATGTCAGTCTCTTATTCTTATTATTCCCATTACCATTTTCATGTATCTAATGGGATGTCTGCTAAAACACAATAAACTGACTTGACTATCTTAAAACCGGTAGTCACCGCCCTGACCCACAGCAGCAGATTCCAAATTGCCCTGCAAAGAATTTCTTTTGGCTGTCCTGAAATCTAGTGCCAAGTACATTTGGTTGAGTGACCCTCTCTGAATACCGTGGGTGGAAAGGGGGTAGTTGTGAGCTGGGAACGTGTTCCGTCTCCTCCAAAAATGGTTACAGGCATCTCAGAGAGCAATTTGGAAAAATGTTAGATTTGTTCTGATTAGTGACCGATTTGTAAAAAATTGAATACCAATAAAAAAGAGAAAACAGAAAGAAAAAGCTCCCAGAAAAGTAAACCCCATTCCCCCCACCCCATCTGTCTCCTCAATACCCCAAAGACTCACAAATGGAAAATATTTTGCCTTCTTCTTGGCTGATACTGCAGTGTTCCAACAGCAAAGCACCAATAGGCTGGGGAGAGAGAAAGAGACAAACACACAGATTAATTAATCACTTTCCACATTAGCTCAAGCTTTTAAAAGTAACTACGTTGTGCATAGTCCCAACCCTGCTTTTAATTGAAAGTTGCACAAGGATTTTTCTTTCTTAAAAAAGAAGGAAAAATAAATGAAGAGGGCTTAATAAATTCTCAGATAAACCCTTGTAAAAAGCCCTTCTTTTGTCTTGTCTTCAAGTAAGTTCTACTCAAGAGGAGACTCAATGAAATTAATGGACCCCCGGTGGTCCTATCTGTGCATTTCAATGGTTTTACTCAGAGGGCGGCCAGCGTTGGAGACAACCCCTTTATATATTTTTCTAGATTTTTCTACAGTCAAATGGTAAATGAATTTTATTAAATAAGTAAAACAAATAAATAGACATATAAAAACAAAGTTGTTTAGAGGGAGATTGGGGAACACCTAGAGATTGCTGGACCCCCTCCTAAAAAAAATCCTATTCTGGTTGCTCTCCAAGAACAGGGCTAGATCCAGGAGCCAGACTCTGCTAATAAGATCAAGCTCTTTATTAGAATAATAATAAGACTTTATTTTAGGCACTCCCACCACCCGCCGCAACTTGCCAGAGGACCTCATCACCTGAGGACTAGTAACCTGAGCAGGTTTCGCATCATTATTATATCTGGCAAAGTTACTAGTGGGTAATTTCCCCTGCGAGTAGTGAGCAAAAATACCTCGGCCTCATCTGTTCGGAAGTAGAAGAGAAAGTTGACGACCAGTTTCACCAAACGCTTCTTCAAGGCTGTGGAGAAAGACAAGATGGAGGGAGTTGTTTAAGAGCTCTTGGACGCATACCGTATTTTTCGTTCTATAAGACACACTTTCCCCCTCCTAAAAAGTAAGTGTACATCTTATGGAGCGAATGCAGGCTTCGCGGGCTATTCCAGAAGCCAGAACAGCAAGAGGGATTGCTGCGCAGCGCTCCCTCTCGCTGTTCTAGCTTCTGGCTTAGCTGCGTGAAGCCTCTGCAGGGCAGCGGGGAGCCTTCATCCCGCTGCCCTGCGGAGGCTTCGCATGGCTATCCCTGGCTTTTGTGGGAGGTGGGGGAAGGGACAGAGTGTGCGACTCTGTCCCTTCCCCCACCTCCGAGAAAAGCCCCCAAGAGCAGCACTCCCTTTAAAGAGAGCACGGCTCTTGCGGGAACATAGCTGTCAACTTACAGATTTGAAAATAAGGGACCAGCAGCTTCGAAAATAAGGGATCAGCAGCCAAAATAAGGGATTTCCCAAGGGGCACAGGTATGTTCAACTTCTGAGCCCCTCCGAGCCAAAGGCAGAAAGCCCAGCCAGCAGCCAAACAAAGCCTCAAGCGGTGGTTCCCACAGCGCAGCAACTCGGCAAAGGGGATGCAGCAAGGAAAACCAGTGTCACCTCTCCGCTGGGAAGCGCTGAGCAAAGGCGAGTCCCCAGGCAACGCGGCCGATTTGATGGGCACAAGGCATGCAAGCTCCACCCCCCAGTCGTTCTTAGACTCCTTATTGGGTGAGCAACGCAGCCAAGCAACACAGTTGGAGCCTCCCTCCTCCCTGGCCGGCAGGGAGGGAGGGAGAGGAGCTGCTTCCTTTGAAACCCGGGGAATTTAAGGGACATCATCAATAAGGGACAGCAGCGGGACACGGCGCTGGGATAAGGGAGTTTCCCGACAAATAAGGGACGGTTGACAGCTATGTGCGGGAGGTGGGGGGAAAGCCAGGAGGGTAAGAGGGATCAGTGCACTCCCTGCAAAGCCTCCTGAGCGAAGGAGGCTTCTTATTTCTTGTTTTCCTCCCCTAAAAACTAGGTGTGTCTTATGGTCGGCTGCGTCTTATAGAGAGAAAAATACACCATTTTTGTAGCTCTGCGATTCTTGCATTGTGGAGGGTTGGACTAGATGACTCTTGGCGCCCTTTCCAAACTCTACAGTTCTACGATGTCCAAGTTTGGGAGAGCGAAGATGAGCTGCTGCGACCTCAAGGCAGATGTTCCCACAACCGGTGATTTTTACTAATTCAGCCCTCCGCCAAGGGTCATCTCGCCCAACCACCTGCAAGGCAGGAATCTGAGCGGATGCATCCAGGACAGGACGTCGCAATACAGTGGTACCTCGGGTTACATACGCTCCAGGTTACAGACTCCGCTAACCCAGGAAAAAGTGCTTCAGGTTAAGAACTTTGCTTCAGGATGAGAACAGAAATCGTGCTCCGGCGGCGCGGAAGCAGGAGGCGGCCCCATTAGCTAAAGTGGTGCTTCAGGTTAAGAACAGCTTCAGGTTAAGAACGGACCTCCAGAACGAATTAAGTACTTGACCCGAGGTACCACTGTACGCTGATGACAGTAAGAGCAGAACACAGGAGGGAACGGAAACACCTCTGGGCAAGCGAGCAAAATAAAAAAACCGGAGCAACAAAATCAAACGGTGGAGCTAGAAGGGGCCATGAGGGTCATCCAGATCAACCCCCTGCAACAGTCAAGGGGCTAGTCCTCAGTGAGGACGACTCAAGCCACCCTCCGGGTTGGGAGTTCTGCTACCACCCCAACCCAATGAACTCTGATGACGCCACGGGAGCCGCCGCCTCTTTCCCTGGCCGGTGTGACGTCACCCAACCCGCCTGGTGACGTCACGCCGCGGTGTTCTCCTCTCGTGACGTCACCCCTTCCCCCCCCCCTCCATGCCTCCTCCTCCTCACCGCTTCCCTTCTTCGGGGCGCGCATGAGGACCTCGGCCGCCTTCTCGGCTGGCTGCCGGGAGAGAGACAGCAGCTCCCGCTCGTTGTACCGCATCGCCGCCGCCGCCTCCTCCCCGCCCTTCTAGCCCTCTCGGCTCTATGGCTCGCGCGCCTCCCACTTCCGCTCTACTTCCGCCCTGGCCTTCGGGAGGAGCCGGAAGTGCTTTCCTTCCGCGCAGGCGCGGTTTCTTTCCCGTTCGCTTCCGGCCTGCTCTCGACATAGCTTCCGGGTGACGGCGGAGGACTGACCCGGAAGTGCATTCCTTGTGGCGCGGCGGGCCGGATCCGTTTGGCTTCCGAAGGAGGAAGGAGGGAAGAGCGAAGGCCGAGGAAGAGGAGGAAGAGGAAGAGGAGGAAGAAGGGGCGGCCGAAGCAGGTAGGGGGGAGGGACGCCCCCCAACATTGGCATAGCTGTCAGCTTTTCCATTTTCTCGCGAGGAATCCTATTGGGAATAAGGGAATTTCCCTTAAGAAAAGGGAAACGTGGACAGCTATGAATATTGGCTAATTAGGGTTCCCAGCATTGGCCGAGCTCAAGAGCCTCCAGAGTTTCTCCGGTGAAAATAGGGACGCCCCATCCCATCATCATCATAAATTTATTATGGTTATATTTTGATAATAATAATAATAATAATAATAATAATAATAATAATAATAATAATTTAAAAAATACCCCACCTAACTGACTGGGTTGCCCCAGCCATCCTGAGAGACTTCCAACATATAAAAACATAAAACATTTTAATAGTTCGCTAGGCAGGGCTGCCTTCAGATGTTTGCTAACGGTTGTCTAGTGCAGTGTTTCCCAACCTTGGGCCTCCAGCTGTTTTTGAACTACAATTCCCATCATCCCTGACCACTGGTCTTGCTAGCTAGGGATGATGGGAGTTGTAGTCCAAAAACAGCTGGAGGCCCAAGGTTGGGAAACACTGGTCTAGTGACTTATCTCCTTGGCTCGGGGGTTGCAGACCCTCCAACATTTCTCCAATGAAAATAGGGACGTGCTAAGCCAGGAAACTCCTGCCCACCTAGCAGTTCGAAAGCACGTCAGAGTGCAAGTAGATAAATAGGTACCACTCCGGCGGGAAGGTAAACGGCATTTCCGTGCGCTGCTCTGGTTTGCCAGAAGCGGCTTAGTCCTGCTGGCCACATGACCCAGAAGCTGTACGCCGGCTCCCTCGGCCAGTAAAGCGAGATGAGCGCCGCAACCCCAGAGTCGGCCACGACTGGACCTAATGGTCAGGGGTCCCCTTTACCTTTTAAGCCGGGAAAGCGGGACATTCCAGGATCAAACCAGAAACCAGGATGGCTTCTGTAAATCCAGGGCTGTCCATGGGAAATAGGGACCTTTAGAGGGTCTGCGTCCACCCATTTCATCGAGTCTTCTCAGACCCAGAGTCTGCGAACCAGAATCTGTACAGTGCTTTATTTTTCAGTCATGAGGACTAGAATTTTTTAAAAGCGAGGAGGAGAAAGACTTTTATGCAGATGTTAGTTCTACCTGGAGTCAAAACCACTGAAGCGAATGGATACGAGTAACTGAGGCCCATTCATTCCCGTGGCTGTCCTTGGCCAGTGGGGGGGGGGGGGAGGTCTTAAGGCAGAGGTCGGGTGGCTCATCTACGAGGGACTCTTAAGCTGCAGCTCCTGCATTGCAAGAGGGGTTGGACTAGATGATCCCCTAAGGGGACCCTTTCGACTCCACAGTTCTACGATTCAGATGGGCCAGAGTTAGGAAACGATCACAGGAGTGAGAAGAAAGTTTGAGGAGAAGAAAGTTTTCATGCAAATTGGCTGCTTTTCACGTTGGCAGGGGACTGGGTTTCAAGCTGGTAGTGATCAGCAAAGTGGTCGTCTCACTTCCCCTTGACCTGGTGCTCACCCTCAGACCTACGAAATGAACCCTGGATTGCCATGAATTGAAAGCAACTGTCCCGGGAGCTAATAACTTGCATTCTCTCTCTATCTTTGACACCCTCCCCCCCCCCCCAAACCCAGTTTTTTCTCCAGGATCTGTTTTGAAGCTCTGGATCGTCCACGATGGATTTCCAGCACCGTCCCGGAGGGAAGACGGGAAGCGGAGGCGTCGCTTCCGCCTCAGAGAGCAACAGGGACCGCCGGGAGCGGCTGAGGCAGCTGGCCTTGGAAACGATTGACATCAACAAGGTGGGATTACTCGTCCGTAAAACAGGAAGTGCCACCTACCAAAATGAGGAGTGTTTTGCGTGTGGGAAGGCGAGGACTGGGTGCCTGTGTGGGCTCACAAGGACCTGCTACTTGATATATTAATGGGGTTTACATTAATGGAGTGTATTTAAATGCAGAGATAAACATTTGGAGTGTGCACTTGCTGTGTATGGGTGTGGCTTCCAGATCTCCCAGCTTACCGTCATTTCCCCCCTTTCCTCCAGGATCCATACTTTATGAAAAACCACTTGGGCTCTTACGAATGCAAGCTTTGTCTGACGTTGCACAACAACGAGGTGAGTGTTCCCTGCACCCCACTTTTTCTGTTCTCTTTTACGCCTGCACTTCCATCGTTGCCCCAAGAGCAACAGGAGGGCTTCATATCTTGCTGCTACCCGACATAAAGGAGCTAGGTAGACCCAGAGGCCTGACTGACTCTGTGTAAGGTAAAGGTAAAGCGACCCCTGACCATTAGGTTCAGTCGTGGCCGACTCTGGGGTTTTGCACTCATCTCGCTTTATTGGCTGAGGGAGCCGGCGTACAGCTTCCAGGTCATGTGGCCAGCATGACTAAGCCGCTTCTGGCGAACCAGAGCAGCGCACGGAAACGCCGTTTACCTTCCCGCCGGGGTGGTACCTATTTATCTATTTGCACTTTGACGTGCTTTCGAACTGAGGTTGGCAGGAGCTGGGACCGAGCAACGGGAACTCACCCCATCGCGGGGATTCAAACCGCCGACCTTCTGATTGGCAAGTCCTAGGCTCTGTGGTTTAACCCACAGCGCCACCCGCGTCCCAGCTGTGTAAGGTAGCTTCCTGCATTTCTGTTTAAATCAGCCATACATTCAAGGTAATGAGGACTGGAATCTTACGAGAGAGAGAGAGATTGAGGGACAAACCGAAGCTCAATGGCAGAGATCTGTTTTGCACACAGAAGATCCCGGTTCAGTCTTCAGCATCAGTAGAGCTGGGGAAAGACTCCTGTCAGAGCGGCTGCCCGTCATTGTAGACTAGGGTTTCCCAAGACCAGCAGTCAGGAATGATGGGACCTGGAGTCCAAAAACAGCTGGAGACCCAAGTTTGGGAAGGTCTGCTGAGAGCCAGAGTGGTGTAGTGGTTAAGAGCAGTAGTCTCGTAATCTGGGGAACCGGGTTCGCGTCTCCACTCCTCCACCTGCAGCTGCTGGGTGACCTTGGCCAGTCACACTTCTCTGAAGTCTCTCAGCCCCACTCACCTCACAGAGTGTTTGTGGTGGGGGAGGAAGGGAAAGGAGAATGTTAGCCGCTTTGAGACCCCTTCTGGTAGTGATAAAGCGGGATATCAAATCCAAACTCTTCTTCTTTTTCTTCTGCTGTAGAGAGTAATGAGCTTGACCCAGTCTGTAAGGCAGCTTCCTCCATTCCTAAAATGCAAGGGCATCAGGCCTGTTAGAAACCTTGTTTTTCTTATTTTACATTTTGATTCTTCAGATGGCTTCTATCCTTAATCTTAGTGCTGTCAGCCATGTTTGTATGAAACCATGAGGTCTGGTGCCTTGTTTTGCTTTTAGGGAGGGCTCTGTAGCTCCATGGTAGAGCACCCAAGGGTCCCAGTCGGTAGAGCATGAGACCCTTAATCCCAGGGTTGTGGGTTCGAGCCCCATGTTGGTCAAAAGATTCCTGCATTGCAGGGGGTTGGACTGGATGACCCCCGTGGTCTCTTCCAACTCTGCAATGCCATTATTCTATGACCCAATAGCCAGGGACATTTGGAGGCTCCATGCTGTCTGATGTAGTCAATCCTGAGCCCAAGACTTTGGCCCCCTCTTCCTAATCAATTTGTTTCCACCTTTCCTTCCTACAGGGAAGTTACCTGGCACACACTCAGGGGAAGAAGCATCAGACCAATTTGTAAGTTGCTAACTCTGAGCATGTGCTCATCTTTGTCTTCTTTACGCTTACTTTTATTTAAATCTTTCCCTTCCCTGATATGAGAAGCAGAATTTCCTTACCCCCCGCCAGAGGTGGAAGAATGCCTCCTGCTTAAGCATTCTCTTTTTTAAAAAAAATATATTTATTAAGATTTTCAAATTATTACAAAATGAAAACAGAAAAAAGAAAGATACAAAATAAAAATGATTAAAAACAATCCAATCTTTCCATTACTTAACTTTCATTTGCTTGTTTCCCGGACCTCCTCACACCTCCCTTTTTTGTATTCCAGTTCATTTTATTAGTTCAGCAAATCCTTTCCCTCTTTATTTAACCTAGTCTTTAATCTTAAAATATTATAGCATTAAATTTTTACCTATTAATGATCTATTTTTTCATATTCCTTTATAGCATTACAGCTAGAAACCCCCATGCTTCAATCCAACATCATTTTAACACTCTTTAATTTTGCAGTATTTCTGTAGATAGTCTTTAAATTTCTTCCAATCTTCTTCTACCGACTCTTCTCCCTGGTCTCGGATTCTGCCAGTCATTTCCGCCAGTTCCATATAGTCCATCACCTTCATCTGCCATTCTTCCAGGGTGGGTAGATCTTGTGTCTTCCAATACTTTGCAATAAGTATTCTCGCTGCTGTTGTGGCGTACAAAAAGAAAGTTCTGTCCTTCTTTAACACCAATTGGCCGACCATGCCCAGGAGAAAGGCCTCTGGTTTCTTCAGGAATGTATATTTAAATACCTTTTTCATTTCATTATATATCGTCTCCCAGAAAGCCTTAATCCTTGGGCATGTCCACCAAAGGTGAAAAAATGTACCTTCTGTTTCTTTACATTTCCAACATTTATTATCGGGCAAATGGTAGATTTTTGCTAACTTGACTGGTGTCATCTACCACCTGTATATCATTTTCATAATATTCTCTTTTAAGGCATTACATGCCGTAAACTTCATACCTGTGGTCCATAACTGTTCCCAGTCAGCAAACATAATATTGTGTCCAACATCTTGTGCCCATTTAATCATAGCAGATTTCACCGTTTCATCCTGAGTATTCCATTTCAACAGCAAGTTATACATCTTTGACAAAGTCTTAGTTTTGGGATCTAACAGTTCTGTTTCCAATTTTGATTTTTCCACCTGGAATCCAATTTTCTTGTCCACCTGCTTAAGCATTCTCACCCATTCTTAGACCAGGGACGGGGAGCCTGTGGCCTTGCAGATACTGCTGGAAGAATGCCTCGGTTTATAAGAGGCATTCCCTCTCCTCTTCTTAGACCAGTCATGGGGAAACCAGGGGTTGCACTCCAGCAGCCGGCACAGGCCAATGGGATTTGGAGTCCAGCATTATCTCGGGGCCTACAGGTGTTTCCCAAACACTGGCATACATTTATTCTATAGGGCTTCTGTGTCCATGGAGGGAGGGGGAATGTTCATTGCTCAAGTCGGCTTTTAAAGATAGCTGGAAGCAGCTGCAATGGTTTGAAAACTGGGCATTGGATTGGCTGCTGCGAGAACAGAGTGCTGGGTTGAATGGGCCCCAGTTGGCCAAGACAGATAAACTATGGAACTCCCTGTTGCAGGAGCCAGTTTGAAAGGCTTTAAAAGAAAACGGGACTAATTCATGGAGAGTGGGCTGTCAATGGCTACTAGCCACAAGAGCCATGCTCTGCCTTCACAGTGAGGCGCAAGAGTGCTTCTGAATCACAGTTACTGGAAGCCACAGGACTGGCGAGTGCTTTTGTGCTAGAATTCTGTTTGCGGGTTTCCCACTGGCCTGATCCACCAGTGCTCTCCTTAAATTCTCTTCTGGTGTTCTTGCTGTCACTGTGGGGTAAGGGACGTCCTGAGAAGCTGGAAATGCTCCTTGCTTGAAATGTGGCAAGGAAGGCTGTGTGCCTCTTCTGGCAGACATGCAGCCTTTGGGGCAGCTGAGGAAGGTATCCTTTAGACAGCCCTCCTCCACACAGTCACAAGCTTTACTTCCATGGCGGTTTGGAGAAAGAGTCTGCCTTCTCTCAAAAGACAAGTGTGCTTTGTTTCTTTGGTATACACAGTCACAGGAATAAGAAAGTACAGCCTCTTTGAATTCTGTGGTTCTACATATCAAGGTGTAATAATCATCTCCTTAAGGTAAAGATAAAGGGACCCCTGACCGTTAGGTCCAGTCGCGGACGACTCTGGGGTTGCGGCGCTCATCTCGCTTTATTGGCTGAGGGAGCCGGCTTACACTTCTGGGTCATGTGGCCAGCAGGACTAAGCCGCTTCTGGCGAACCAGAGCAGCACACGGAAACACCGTTTACCTTCCTGCTGGAGCAGTACCTATTTATCTACTTGCACTGGTGTGCTTTCGAACTGCTAGGTTGACAGGAGCAGGGACTGAGCAACGGGAGCTCACCCCACTGCGGGGATTTGAACCGCCGACCTTCTGATCGGCAAGTCCTAGGCTCTGTGGTTTAACCCACAGTGCCACCCACGTCCCTCCTTAGCAGGTCTTAAAATGAGGTAAATACAACCTCAGATGAACAACAGCACATCACATATTACACCATGTCATTTATTTAAGAGAAATAAACCCAAAATGGAGAAGCCATGTGTGAAAAACTGAGTACACTCTTACGGCTTCTATGGGAATTTAGAGGCTAAGTTGCTGACAGTGGCTGCTAATGAAATGCCCTTGTTTAATTGATCACCAGCCAGTGCTCCCACCTCAATAAAAGCCGAAGTTCTGGCAGTTTGATGGTCTGGAGCATTCAGGTGTGTTATGACACAAGGCCAAGGAAGAAAGATATCAGCAATGCTCTTAGAGAAGCAGTTGCCGCCGCCTATGAAACTCGGATGGGCTATAAGGCCACCTGCGACCAATTTAAAACCCACCGTTCTACAGTGAGAAAGATTACTCAAAAGTGGGAAACATTCAAGACAGCTGCCAGTCTTCCCAGGAGTGGACGTCCCAGCAAATTCACCCCAAGGTCAGACTGTGCGATGCTCAGAATTGCAAGAAACCCAAGAGTTTCATCTCAGGCTACACAGGCCTCAGTTGGCATGTTAAATGTTAAACGTTCATGGCAGAACAAGTGTGGTTTGTTTGGAAGGGTTGCCAGGAGGAAAGCCTCTTTTCTCCAAAAAGAACATAGCAGCACGGCTGAGCTTTGCAAAGTTGCCTTAAGACTTCTGGAACAAAAGTCGACTGGGGGAGGTTAGTGTGTCTGGCAGAAAAATAATTAAGCAAGTGTCAACAGTAGAGAGCTTCCTACGAAAACATCCTGCAGGCCCCCTCTTTTCCCCTCTGGAGTTATTTAAAAGCTGTTGGTATTTTAAAAAGATTTTTATTAAAGTTTTCAAAAAATTACAAAAAGAAAAAAGAAAAAATACAAAGTAAAAACAGTTAAAAACAATTCAATCTTTCCGTATCTTATCTTTCATTTGCTTGTTCCCCAAACCTCCTCACACCTCCCTTTTTGTATCCAGTTCAATTAGTTGGTTCAGCAAATCCTTTCCCTCTTTGTTTTTATCCTAATCTTTAATCTTAATATATTATAATTTTAGATTATCACCTGTTAACAATCCATTTTTGCACATCTTTATAATATTACTGCTGAGAACCACTTAACTTCAATCCAACATCATTCTAACATTCATTAATTTTGCAGTATTTCTGTAAATAGTCTTTAAATTTCTTCCAATCTTCTTCCACCGACTCTTCTCCCTGGTCTCGGATTCTGCCGGTCATTTCTGCCAGTTCCATATAGTCCATCACCTTCACCTGGCATTCTTTCAGGGTGGGTAGATCTTGTGTCTTCCAATACTTTGCGATAAGTATTCTTGCTGCTGTTGTTGCATACATAAAGAAAGTTCTATCCTTCTTTGGCACCAATTGGCCGACAATGCCCAGGAGAAAGGCCTCTGGTTTCTTCAGAAAGGTATATTTAAATACCTTTTTCACTTCATTATATATCGTCTCCCAGAAAGCCTTAATCCTTGGGCACGTCCACCAAAGGTGAAAGAATGTACCTTCAGTTTCTTTACATTTCCAACATTTATTATCGGGCAAATGATAGATTTTTGCAAGCTTGACTGGTGTCATAAAAGCTTTTTTCCCTCTCCCCCACTCCTCTTTCTTGTTTTAAAGAGCTCGTCGAGCAGCTAAGGAAGCCAAAGAGGCCCCCGCGCAACCCGCCCCTGAGAAGGTCAAAGTCGAGGTGAAGAAGTTTGTGAAAATCGGCCGGCCGGGTTACAAAGGTAGCGTCCTGCTCTTTCCTTGGGGCTGTGTTTTCATCCCCTGCCAGATAAGGCTAGCAGTGTCTACTAGCCAGAGTGGTGAGGCAGCAGTGTTTCTGGGTGACAGCTGCTGAGAGCGGCAGGAGGGGGAGAGGGCTTCTGTGTTCGAATCCTGATCACCTGTTTCCCAGAAGAGGCATTGGGCTGCCCTATGTCAGGACAGGGTTCTGGGCTGGATGGCCCATTGGCCTGATCCTGAACGCCTTTCTGATGTTCAGGTCCTGGCAGGCCACCTAGACCACTTAGTAGCTGTTGTGATAAATTGGGGGGGGGGGCGGCTGTGTTTGTGTGTGAACACACTTGAATGGCATTTCTGCCACCCGGTAGTCCTGATTCTGCAGCCAGGTTCAGTTACACGAACACTGTTCTTCTGCGTGTTTTTATTTGCACGTTGATGCCAGGGCTATCATCCAAAAGCAGTTTGAAGTCCATATTGCGATATCAGTTTCATAATTTTGGGCCTGGCAATATATTACAAATTGTGATGTGTGTGCGAGTGTGTTTGTTATGCAAAAATCACAATGTGGGGGAAACTGTGAAGACAGCCAATGCCTCTGTATAGCTCCATCCTTATTTCAGACATTGTGATATATCAGTATACCACAATGTTTAGCTAGTGATATATCACAATGTTAAAAGTTAGATCCCTCCCAGCCCTAGTTGGTGCTGACTTTAAAAGTCCTAAACGGCCTCAGCCCAGTATCCCTGAAGGAGCGTCACCACCCCCACTGTGGTCCAGCTCCGAGGGCCTTCTGGCAGTTCCCTTTGTGCAAGAAGTGAGATTACAGGGAACCAGGCAGAGGGCCTTCTTGGTGGTGGCACCCACTCTGTGGAACGCCCTCCCGTCCGATGTCAAGGAGATAAACAACTGTGACTTTTAGGAGATACCTGGAGGCAGCCCAGTATCGTTTGATGTTTTTAATTATGTTTTTAGATATGCTGTAAGCCACCCAGTCAGATGGGCAGGGTACAAATAATAAAATAATAATTATTACTTATTCTGAGTAATGGGGACAGGCAAGGTTCCTCAAGAAAGTCTGATGTCTCAGGTACGAGCAAGCAGTGCCGTGCACTTTCTGAAGTGCACTCATGAGGTCTAGAAACCTCACTGTCCATTTTTAAGGCGGAAGCTGGGTGAGCTCCTTTCAGGAACACACAGCCCCAAAGCCAATTCACCCTGTGCCTCTTTGCAAAGCCATACTAACCTCCACCTTGCCTGCTTTTTTTGTCCTTCAGTGACCAAACAGAGGGATCCAGAGATGGGTCAGCAGAGCCTCCTCTTTCAGGTATTTTCATCTACCTGTTACCTGTTACCTTGCAGTGACTTGGATGTCGCCAGGGCAAAACTACCCCACTCCCCCTCCTCCCTCCTTGTCCCTGACCCTGGGAATAGCCAGTGTAGTGTGGTGTAGTGGTTAGAGCAGGGGTTCGCAAAGTGGGTGGGGCTGCCCCCAGGTGGTTGTGGTGGGATTACCTGGGAGCCCGCTAGGGGGCGAAGGTGCTGCTGGAGGTGTAAATTAATATCAGACTTTGGAAAACTGGTATCGCTGGATCAAGTGGATCAATTTTGTTGAATTAACCTAAGTAGTTTTAATTGGATTTTTGAACAAACGGGCAATTAATGGTTACTGCTTTGAATTATTTCGCTTTATTATCTTTCATAGTGGGTTTTGCGAACCACTATTCTGAATAATTGGGACGCGGGTGGCGCTGTGGGTTAAACCACAGAGCCTTGGGCTTGCCGATCAGAAGGTCGGCGGTTCGAATCCCCGCGGCGGGGTGCGCTCCCGTTGCTCAGTCCCAGCGCCTGCCAACCTAGCAGTTCGAAAGCACCCCCGGGTGCAAGTAGATAAATAGGGACCGCTTACTGGCGGGAAGGTAAACGGCGTTTCCGTGCGCTGCTCTGGTTCGCGAGAAGCGGCTTAGTCATGCTGGCCACATGACCCGGAAGTTATACACCGGCTCCCTTGGCCAATAAAGCGAGATGAGCACCACAACCCCAGTGTCGTCCGTGACTGGACCTAATGGTCAGGGATCCCTTTACCTTTACCTTTATTCTGAATAATGTTCTTTATATGGTGGGGATGAGTTGATGGATCCAAGGGGACAGTGCCCCCCCAAAAAAGAAAGTTTGTGAATCACTGGGTTAGAATGTCAATCTTAAGACCAGGGGAGACACCAGGGTTCAATTCCCCACACAAGCAAGAAGCCTACTGGGTAACCTTGTGGGGGAGGACCATCGCAGGATTGTTGTAGGGATTAAATGAGGAGGGAAACACTCTAGTATTGTTTATTCCATTTATTCCATTCATATGCAGGCCTTTATCAAAAGATCTCAGGGCGGTGTACAACCTTGGAAACACATTGCAAAATAATTAAAACATAATTAAAACCTAGATAAAAAGCATAGTGACAGAAATCCTAATAACAAAATAGTCATCACAAAACAGCCCCCCCCCCCATACACATTTACAGGCTATGAATTATTTAATGGCCACAGGCCTGGGTAAAGAGGAATATTTTTGCTTGGCGTCTAAAGGCACCAGGTGGGCTTCTCTGCGGAGAGCATGCCACAAAAGGGGAGCCACCACAGTAAAGGCCCCGTTCTTGTGTTGCCACATTTCAGCCCTCATGAGGAGGAGGCACAGGAAGAAGGGCCCCAGACGATGATTGCAGGGTCCGGCTGGTTCATATGGGGAGACGCAGTCCCCCGTATGTATAGGTGTGTGAGTGTATTTATGTGCAAAGATAAAGGTTTGGGGAGCCACCACAGAAAAGGCCTTGAGCCTTTTGGAGAAAAAGGTGGGATACAAGCACCGTCTGTCGATAAATACATATTCCTTGTTGACGTGGGGAGCAATTCCTAAATCCAGCAAACAAATTTAATGGCGCAGATCGATTACCCAGAGATCGCCGAGAGCATCATGCCCAGACATCGTTTTATGTCAGCATATGAGCAGAGGATTGAACCCCCCGACCGGCGCTGGCAGTATCTGCTGATGGCAGCAGAGCCCTACGAGACCATCGCTTTCAAGGTAAGCGGTGCTTCCACTATCCTCTTTGTTTAGTAGGCCGTATACTGTATTTTTCGCTCCATAAGACTCACCTTTTCCCTCCTGAAAAGTAAGGGGAAATGTCTGTGCATCTTATGGAGCGAATGTGTGGTCAATCGCTGGCTCCCTTTCCAGCCCCGGCCCTTTGTTGAATGTTCTGCAGACGGAGGCTGTTTGTTTCCCCATCGACGTGTGACTGGCTGATTAGATGATCTGTCTGGAAATTGTAGAAAGGGCTCCCTTTCCTTTCCTAAGGAAGCTGCAGATCTTTGAGCTGAACCCCATATAAACAGCATTTTTTCCCTTTGGAAAGTAAGCTGAACAACTTTGAGCTGATCCTCAAAAAAAGGGGGCTTTTCCTCTTTGCAAAAGAAGCTACACAACTGTGAGCTGATCCCAAAAAAAGGGCTTTCCTCTAAAAACTAGGCACGTCTTATGGTCAGGTGCGAAAAATACGATATTAAAAAAAAGAAAAAGTGGGGAAGACCTGGGTGCGAGAAACAAAATTCGGTTGGGGATTTCAAAAGTGGAACTGGGCTTTTTATTCCGAGACTTGGGCGGAACCAGAGAGGGGCTGCTTCGCCCACGATGGAGGAAGCTTATACCTGACACGGAAGAAGCATTTAGTGTATGACAGTTTCCGACATCCTGAAAGCCCCCCAAGCCGCAAACATACGAGGTTGGGCTGTTTGGCCGAGGGTGAGAGCCGAAACGAGGTTCTAAGATGGGAAACCCTGGGGGACTTTTTCTGGCTTGGCAGTTGATTTATGTACGGTTGGTTAGAGCATGGTGCTGATAAGGCCAAGGTTGCAGGTTCGATCCCCGTATGGGACAGCGACATATTCCTGCATTGCAGGTGGGTGGACTAAAGAATTCTCTTTTTTAAAAAATAAATAAATTTTATTAGTTTTTTAACATATCATTTTCAACAGTAATTAAACATACTTTTACATCTTATACAGCTTTTTTTACTTCCATCAATCACATCTGAAAATTTTCCAATCTATTCACTTAATATACATTTTTTACTTTCACTATTACATTTAAATCTCATAACTAATATCTCTATTCTTTCTCTAGTTGGCAATGTTTCATATATTTCCCCTTACAAAACGACTTGTAGTCCTACTAGTGTAATTTGTTGATTACAGTTGCTCTTCAAATAGTTCGTATATTTCTTCCAATCTTCTGTAAATCTCTGGTCCCGCAGGTTTCAAAATCTTCCTGTCATTTTATCTAATTCTGCAGACTAGAGAATTCTCAGGGTCCCTTCGAACTCTACAATGGCGTGATTCTAACTTCTACAGTTAAAATGGCTGATTAAATCGGATGCCCAAAAGAAGTTTTAAAAACCTACCAGTGTGCAAATAGAGTTATGTTCTGCTGTTGTATGCCCTTTGGCTAAGCGGTAGCCATTCTTACTAACACTTTCCCTCTGCTCAGGTGCCAAGCAGGGAGATTGACAAAGCCGAGGGCAAGTTCTGGACCCACTGGAACCGGGAAACGAAGCAGGTAAGCGGGGTCTGGGGGGGTGGGGGTGGAGCAGGGCTGGGAGGGTCTGGAGCCACTGGCCACCAGCATCCTAACCTGGACATCCGAGCAGCGCTGCTCCGACTCTTTAGGATTTTGGATTTGCGGGAGAGAGAACCTTCTCTGCCTTCCCTGGAGATGCAATAATCTGTAAACAGACCCCTGTGTTGCAATACAGTGGTACCTCGGGTTAAGTACTTAATTCATTCCAGAGGTCCGTTCTTAACCTGAAACTATTCTTAACCTGAAGCACCACTTTAGCTAATGGGGACTGCCACTGCACCGCCGGAGCACAATTTTTGTTCTCATCCTGAAGCAAAGTTCTTAACCCGAGGTAATATTTCTGGGTTAGCGGAGTCTGTAACCTGAAGCGTATGTAACCTGAAGCGTATATAACCTGAGGTACCACTGTATAGACAAGCTGAACAAAATAACACAACACGATGGCCAATGACAATGGCACTAAACACTATTTATAGGCTAATACAAATGATCAGAAATTGCAACCAAAGTCTCTAAATCTTCTTCACCAGCTGCGGTAGAATAATTCAAAAGTTCAAAATATACCATATTTTTCGCTCTATAACACGCACCTGACCATAACACGCACGTAGTTTTTAGAGGAGGAAAATCCGTAGGCATGCCACCCGTAGGCATTTCATCCATAACACACACAGACATTTCCCCTTACTTTCTAGGAGGAAAAAAGTGAGTGTTATGGTGCAAAAAATGCGGTACATAATCTGTCACCAAATATCGCCAGAACAGAGTTTCCGGATAAGCAATCTGTTTCGTTCAGCCAATCTTTATCAATTGTTCATCAGCCAGACTTGTAAGAATTAATGTGAGAAGGATGCAGTTCAGTTTCTTAACAAGCTGAAATTACAATTTACATGCGATAAAACCTGCGCCTGTATAAAATAGAATGCATAATATATACAACTAAGATACATACCCGATCTTACATGTAAACATAAACACTGTAGAAAATATGCTCTGGATCACATGATACTGTAGTCACTGATGCTGGTAACAAATTGTAAAGAACATAATATAGTTAGCCACAGGTGAAAATTAATATACTGTAAGGTAATTTTTGGGATGCGGGTGGCGCTGTGGGTAAAAGCCTCAGCGCCTAGGGCTTGCCGATCGAAAGGTTGGTGGTTCGAATCCCCGCGGGGTGCGCTCCCGTTGTTTGGTCCCAGTGCCTGCCAACCTAGCAGTTCGAAAGCACCTCCGAGTGCAAGTAGATAAATAGGGACCGCTTACTAGCGGGAAGGTAAACGGCGTTTCCATGTGCGGCTCTGGCTCGCCAGAGCAGCGATGTCACGCTGCCCACGTGACCCGGAAGTGTCTGCGGACAGCGCTGGCCCCCGGCCTCTTGAGTGAGATGGGCGCACAACCCCAGAGTCTGTCAAGACTGGCCCGTACGGGCAGGAGTACCTTTACCTTTTAAGGTAATTTAAAGACACAGCACAACATTAAAAGCAAAAATGCCTGACAACCAGATGAAAACAGTATCCCACCCAAATCAGTGGATCATGGCAGATAATGCAATTAAATAAAACAATGAAAATCTAATTCAGAATTCAATCCCCCCGGATGAACATCTACATGTTCAACTCTGTTCAGCCGGGGGGATTGAAATGATAAAGATTGGCTGATGAAGCATTGAACGAAACAGATTGGTTATCCGGAAACTCTGTTCCGGCGATATTTGGTGACAGATTATGTATATATCGAACTTTTGAATTATTCTACCGCGACTGGTGAAGAAGATTTAGAGACTTTGGTTGCAATTTCTGATCGTTTGTATTAGTCTACAGGTGAAACTCGAAAAATTAGAATATTGTGGAAAAGTTCGTTTATTTCAGTAATTCAACTTCAAAGGTGAAACTAATATATGAGATAGACTCATGACATGCAAAGCGAGATATGTCAAGCCTTTATTTGTTATCATTGTGATGATTATGGCGTACAGCTGATGAAAAGCCCTAATTAACGATCTCAGAAAATTAGAATATTAAATGAAATCAGTAAAACAAGGATTGCAAATAAAGCAATATTGGACTTCTGAGAAGCAGAAGCATGCATATGTACTCAGTACTTGGTTTGGGCCCCTTTTGCATCAATTACTGCCTCAGTGCGGCGTGGCGTGGATGCTATCAGCCTGTGGCACTCCAGAGGTGTTATGAAAGACCAGGAGGCTTCAACAGCAGCCTTCAGCTCTTCTGCATTATTCTTTCCCACAATATTCTAATTTTCCGAGTTTCACCTGCATAAATAGTGTTTAGTGCCATTGTTATTGGCCATCCTGTTGTGTTATTTTGCTTCCCTGGAGATGGAGCCTAGCACCACTAAGGGCCAGGGCCGTATCCTCTTTGAATGTCCATCTGCTGGTACCCAGCGGCTCCTGTATTCGTGGCGGAGAGGTTGCTGTCTATAGTGCCAGAGGTAGCAATGCTTCCGATCTCAGTTGCTGGAAACCACGGGAGGGGGAGTTGCTCCTGCGTTCGAATTCTGCTCGTGGGCTTCGCAGAAGAGGCATCTGATTGGCCAGAACAGGATTCTGGACTAAGCCACGCTCTCCTACTCTTGATGGTAACTCTCTCTCTTCCTCTCTCCTCTCCCAGTTCTTCCTGCAGTTCCATTTCAAGATGGAGAAGCCCCCAGCCCCGCAGAGCATCCCTGCCGGGCCGGCCACCGTCAAGAGGCCCCCGCCGCCCCCGCTCATGAACGGCCTGCCCCCCCGCCCCCCGCTCCCGGACTCCCTCCCCCCGCCTCCCCCCGGAGGGATGGCCATGCCCCCCATGCCGCCCCCCACGGGGCCCGTCCCCATGCCCCCGGGCCCACCGCAGCTCCCGCCAGCTCCCGGCGTCCCTCCCCCCGCCCCCCTGCCCCCCATGCTGAGACCCCCGCTTCCCACGGAAGGGCCCGGCAGCATCCCCCCACCGCCCCCCACCAGCTGAAAAAGCCGTTTGGGGGTTTCGTCACGGACTTCCCTCATCTCCCGGTGCCTGTTTCCGACCTCTGTTTTTCTCGCTCTCCCTTTTTAGAATAAAAACACACACTGGTTTGGAATCCTGTATCTTCACTTAAAACAAATTCCTCCATTTCTGGAATTGCCTTTCGTTGCGTCTAAGAAATCAAACGCTGGCTTCTAAACGTCTTTAGCAAAGGGCGGTCGTTATGTAGAGTCTCAAATTAATCCAGCAGGGTTTTTTTTTAGGGTGTGGGTGTGTTTAGAACAGTTCTTAGATCGAGCCACACAGGAGACAAATCAGTAAAATAATTAAAGGTCATTGGGCAAGCCCCAGAGTCCTTGACCCATGGTGGGGGGGCTACCTGTTGCGTAATTTTATATACCTCTGCCATGTATTTCCTTTTATTTGTGTTTTTAAGTTTTGTGCCTGTTCGCCATAGGGGAGGTCCTCTTCTACACTTTTAGAATAAAGAGTTTAGTTGGATAAAGAGAATAAAGAATAAAGAGTTTAGTTGGATACAACATGCACACGCACTGCAAAACCTGGGGAATTGGGAGTAAACAGGAACAGCTCACTTGGTGGAGCATAAGACTCAGGGCTGTGGGTTTGAATCCCACGTCGGGCGAAGGAGTCCTGCGTTGCAAAGATTTGGATGACACTCATGGTTTGGGGATCCCAGCCTAGGAATTTGGGGACCTGGTTCCCTCAGGGTTTGAATTAGAACCATCCGGACTTTTGCTTTGGGTTCCTGGTAAAATATGGTACATTATGCAGCGTGGCATGATAATTAAATTTAGGAGTCATCGTCCATTAGGTGGATGGCAGCTAATGGATTAAGGTTGAATCCCAACGAGAAAGAAGTGCTGTTTCTGGGGGACAAGGGGTGGGTGGGTTTGGGGGACTCCCTGGTCCTGAAAGTGGTAAGTGTGCCCCAGAAGGACCAGGTGAGCAGCCTGGGGGTCATTTTGGACTTACTGCCGTCCATGGAGGTGCAGGTCAGTTCTGCATCCAGGGCAGCTGTCTACCAGCTCCATCTGAGACCCTCCCTGCTTGCGCCGTGTCTCACCAGAGTCATCCAACCTCTGGTTATCTCCCGCTTGGACTACTGCCAGTGTGGTGTAGTGGTTAAGAGCGATGGACTCGTAATCTGGTGAACTGGGTTCACGTCTCCACTCCTCCACATGCAGCTACTGGGGGACCTTGGACCAGTCACACTTCTCTGAAGTCTCTCAGCCCCACTCACCTCACAGAGTGTTTGTTGTGGGGGAGGAAGGGAAAGGAGAACGTTAGCCGCTTTGAGACTCCTTCGGGTAGTGATAAAGCGGGATATCAAATCCAAACTCCTCCTCTTCTGCAATGCGCTCTACGTGGGGCTACCTTGGAAGGTGACTCAGAAACTACAATTAATCCAGAATGAGGCAGCTAGATTGGCGACTGGGAGCGGCCGCCGAGACCATAGAACACCAGTCCTAAAGGATTTACACTAGCTCCCAGTACGTTTCCAAGCACAATTCAAAGTCTTGGTGCTGAGTTTGAAAGCCCTAAACCCTGTATACCCGAAGGAGCATCTCTGCTCGCATTGTTCAGCCCTGACACTGAGGTCCAGCTCCAAAAGTCATTTGGCAGTTCCCTCACTGCGAGATGTGAGGATACAGGGAACCAGGCAGAGGGCCTTCTCGGTAGTGGCACCCGTCCTGTGGAACGCCCTCCCATCAAATGTCAAGGAGACAAACAACTATCTGATTTTTAGAAGACATCTGAAGGCAGCCCTGTATTGGAAAGTTCTTAAAATTTGATGTTTTACTGTGTTGGAAGCTGCCCAGAGTGGCTGGGGAACCCAGTCAGATGGGTGGAATAAATCACTTGTTATTATTTGCCCTGGTTTTGGGCTCTCCGGATGTCCTTAGACAGACATGCCCATCTTGGGACTGTTTGTGGGGGCGGGAGGGGGGACGCGTCTCGCTTGTTTTCCTCCGGTTTGGGGCTGCAGGAATAAAGAAGATTGCCAAGCCAAGGTTGCAACCATCTGGGTGGCTTGAGTTCTGTGAAAGCGTC